>NW_027481051.1:0-25171 GCF_050403485.1 Sporobolomyces salmoneus
CCGTTTCGACTATTTTGCTGACTCTTATCTTCGTTCCACTCCGTAGGGAGGTAGCTAAAGGTGAAACAAACGCTTCCCTCACTGACCGTGCTTCCGCTGGTCTCTCTGCTCTCGGTGACAAGGTAAAATTATTCTCCGTCGATTTTCTCTCTCTCTTCGTTCTCTCGATTGACACTCTATCTCTTTTCTCTTCAGGCCGACGAGTCGAAGCATGGAGCCAAGGCTTCCGGCTACAAGGAGTCCGCCAAGAGTGAGAAACTTTTCCCCTTTTTCTTCTCGTTGAAACTGTTCGATTGAGAGCTAATCCTTTCCCTCTCTCTCGTCACAGACTAAGCGTTCCGACTCTCTTCGCCCTTCCTACCTTCCTTCCTTACTCGCACCGCTATAGCATCGCAGTGTCTTTTGTCGTACATAATGATTCTTAAGTCAAAGAAGCACAAGCAGTTTATCGTTTTCTTTTCTCCAGTGTCTTCGAGCTGCGAGAAAACTGCGAGGCTTCGGTGTCAGACTCCGTTGCGTCTCGCCGTGCATTCGTACCCAGCTCCCAGCCGATGTCTCTCGGCGAGCGAGACCTTGACTTCGCAGTTCGCCAAAACCTCGCGAAAGGGAGCGAGACGTCCTCACTCTCTCAGATGATTTCTCGACAGCGTGCTCGCAGCTGGAGGCGCGAAAGCAGCAGGTGAGAGAGAGAGAGAGAGGACAAGCGAGCGATAACGATTGATCGCAAGATTTTGATACAACAATAAAGCAAGATGGCAAATCTCCGTCAGGCTCTCCCCTCCTCTGTCCTTCGACATACCAACCCTTGCTATCTCTTCCTCCTGCTCCCCCCACTTGCTCCCGCTCCATCCTTCCCCCCTCCCATTCCCATCGCATAACTTCCCTTCGACCCTTTTCTCTGTCGTTTCCTCCCACTCATTCCTTTCTGCATCACTTCCTTCGTCTTCTTCTTCGCGTACGCTCGAGCTTGTTCGTCCTCCACTAATTCTTCTACGAATGAACGTTTCGATGCGGTAGGGAGGGAATTCGAAGTGGTTGCTCGTGTGTTGGGAGTGATGATATGTCCAACCTGACATCAACACAACGTGATCAGTTCTCTGGAACACGAGTAGGAAGAGGAGAGAGAGAGAAAGAGAAAGGAGGAAGTTTACTTGGAAGAATTCCCCAATTTTTTCATTCTTCGCACCACCTTTCATAAACTTTTTCGGATCCAACGCATTCTTCAACCTCATCGCGTCGATCTCTCTCTTCAATTCTGGAGTCATCGGAGTAGCTGGCATATCGAACCATTTCGATCCGGCCGTATGCGGTTGATTCTAACCCCAATTGCCCAACGAGCGAGTCATGTCAGCCTCGAGGGAAACGACGGCGAGGAGGGAGAGGGAAAGAGGTAGCGGACGAACGGCTTTGTATTGTTTCTTACTCAAACGAGGTACGGGGGCCAAACCCCATTTCTCCCCTTGTCCGTTTTGAGTCGATTTCAAAACTCCGGCTAAATCTTGTGATAATGCGATGGGGCCTGCTCGGGATTTCCCTTTCAGATCGACGGCGGGAGTCTCGAGAGGGATATTCGAGGTGGAGGGAACGAGGGAGAAGGAACTAGAGAGGGGTCGGACGAGAGAAGCAGCGGGAAGATGTGATTTCGAAGTTGAGGCTTTCGGTGTACCGCTGTTCCGTGCAACACGCTAATTCAGCTTTCGAAAGCTCCTCACTGATCAAGGGATGTACTCACTCGTTACCTTCCTCCTCATCAGAGTCCCCTTCTTCCTCGTCGTCTTGATCCATCCCAAACAAAACCATTTCCTCATTCCCAGCCAATCCATCTCCATCTCCCCCTTTCATTCCCGCACTCTTCTTTCGTTCCTTCTCTTCCAGTTGTCGTTGTTTAGCAGACTCTCTCGCTTTGATCAACAATTGTTCCAACTTGATCGTCTCTTCCTCCTCGTCCTCGTCTTCTGAAACTTCACTTTCCGAATCCTCTTCGTCGGCACTCGAGTCAGAGTCAGAGTCTGACTCGGAACTGGATGCGTCGCTGCGAGATGAGGTTGAAGGGGAATCGGAAGAACCGACCAAAGTCGCTGAAGAATGAGAACCCGTTTCGACTGTCGTACCCACTGCGCCTGTGCTCGTACTTGTTCTCGGTGACTGAACCATCCTGACTAGTTGTTTGAGCGAGATCGTAAATGAAGAGTAGGAAGAGAACCGACTCTTGATCAAAAAAATCCAAATTCCCCTTTCGCTCCTTCTCTTCTCTCTCCCACACCTTCAGCCACTCGATCTCCGGTACGAAACGCCGACAAGATGGGTAAATCCACCTTGAAAGGCGCCAAGAAAGCGACGAAATATCGAGCACGAGAAGCCGAGAAGGAGAAACCGTTCGATGTTAAACAATCTAGGTTGGGGAAGAGGATGGAGACTTATGAGGATACGATGGGTGGGGATGAGGATCAATGTAAGTCTTCCCATCATTCTTTCGACGCGGAGGGAAGGCGAGAGAGCTGATGAGGCGAGAGAGTGGATGTTAGTTCATTTGAATCGGGATAAAATGTTACTAGACGAGGATGGATATGCTCAGAATGGGGACGGTAAGTGGTTTATTCTCTCTCTCGATGCGGGAGAAGCAAGCTGAACGATTGGTTGCGAGAAATGGGGTAGATGATTCTCTCGATGAACCCGACGAAATCTACGGTCTCAATCTCCCAGATCAAGAGTCTTCAGACAACGAAGAAGAGGAGGAGGAATCGGAGAAAGTCGAGAAACCTCGTAAACAACGACAAACGAAAGAGAAGAAACCTATTTACGATCCGAAATCTGGTCGATTTGGACATACTTACGATCCTAAACAAGATCAAGTATTCGATTCCTCTTCTGGCTCGGAAGCCTCCGACGATGACGACGCGGACGATACGACTCCAGCGAAAGATCAATTAGAATCGACTGTTTCTTCCGATGAAGAAGGAGAAAAGAAGAAACAAGGTTCCGACGAGGATTCAGAGGATGAAGATAGATGGGCTGCGGGACATTATCATGTTTCGAGGAGAGCACCCGGGGAAGCAGATTCGGAAGATGATGAAGCATTAGAACTCGAAGCGGAAGAAGCTAGACGATTACAAAAGAAGAGTCTCGAGAAACTTCGTGGTCAAGATTACGGATTAGTCGATTCGGACGATGAGGATACTGAACTAGAGAAGGGAAAGTTGGAGGAACGGTTAGATTTGGAAGAGGAGGATGGAGAGGGAAAGGAGAAAATCGATCAAGAGGAAGGGAAAATCGATACGCAAGCTCTCAATGAGGAGGAATCGATCGCTCATTTACTCAAGTACTCCCCAGAGACTTTAGCATTGGTCGATGATTTCGTCAGGACGGCTTCAAAGATCAAGGACGTCGAGAATGATTTGGAAAATGTTCGAAAAGTTGGAGATGGTCAAGGTGGTGAACATCCTGGATTGGCGATTATGGAACTCGAACATCGTAAGTCTATCCTCCGTCTCTCACTCACTACGTTTCACTAATCACGAGCTCGTGATTACTCGTAGAGGCACTCTCGACCTACCTCCCAACCCTCGCATTCTATTTCTCTCTCCTCCTTTCCCCAACTCCTCAACCTCAGTCTCTCTTGACCAAAGTCCTAAACCGTATCTCCTCTCTCCGACAATCTCTCGCGACTATGGAAGAATTAGATCTTACGACCGCTACTTACGGAGAAGAAGAAGAAGATTCCGATGAAGAGGGAGAAGATGAAGGGAAAATGTTGGCGAGTGAAATGTTCGATTTCCATAACTCTCTCAACAACGAGGGAGATTCAGAAGAGGAGGATGAGGATGAGGATGAAGAAGGGGAGGAGATCACGGAAAGTATGTTGGAAGGATTGGACGATGACGAGTTGGAGGAGATCATGCAAGACGTCTCGCCGGAAGAAGGTGCAGAAGGATTGATGAAGAGGGTTAGACAGAGACAGAGGGAGAAGGGAATGGAAGTACCTGACAGCAGCGACGATTCGGAAGGAGAAGAAGACGGCGAAATGTTGGACGATGAAGAAGGATCGGAAGAGGAAGAACTTATCGCCTCACCTCCTCCCTCGAAGAAGGCCAAGAAACCCACAGCTCCGGTCATTCCAACTCTCGCACCTCTGTCTTCCTCCTCTTCACGACCGAAACCTTCCACTTCGACTGCTCGTTCCGCTTCCTCTACTTCGGATTACCTCGATCCTTCGACTCTCACTCACGGAGATCTCGCCGATAAAGCTTCGACTCGTCATTCTCTACGTTTCCACGTCTCTCAGGTCGCACAAAAAGCCGCTCGTCGAGAACGATTGGCAACAGCAGTTGGAGGAGACGACGATGTACCGAGAAGAAGCAAGGAGCAAGCGAGGAGAGAAGTACTCAAGAAACAACAACATGGAGCGAAGGACGCGAACGAAGCGGGAGAGAGACTCGACGAGGGAGATTATGACGAAGAAGATCGAAAAGCCGCGAAAGCAGTTCGAGGCGCGGCTGCAGGTGGAGACGACGATGGAGACGATGGTGGGAACGACGATGAGGATTACTATGATCTCGTCAAGATGGAGAAGGATGAGGGAAGGAAAGCGAAGAAGGCTAAATATGATGGAGATCGAGCGGCAGAAAAGTAAGTTCCTCTTCTCTCTTCGATCGTATCGAGTAGTCTTGACTCAGTTTCCCTTTACTTGCTTGCTTAGGGCTGAGATTGAAGCGTTATCAGCGTCAATGGCCGACGGACCTCGAGGTGCGACTCGTCAAATTCTCGCCAACAAGGGATTGACGCCTCGTCGCAAGAAGGAGAACCGAAACGCTCGAGTCAAGAAACGTCTTCGTTACGACAAGGCCCAAAAGAAGTTGTCGAGTATGAAGGCGACTTACAAGGGAGGGGAAGCGAGAACTGGTTACGAGGGAGAAGGAAGTGGTATCGCGAGGAGAACTGTCAAGTCTCGTCAACTCGGGTAGATCTTGCTTGTTGCAACTGCTACATTATTCGCATCGTCGAGTTATCGTCCGGAGGCGACGAGTACGACGAGAGAAGTTAGGTATAGAACAAAGTCAAATTCACAAATACAAGCTGCAAAAACGAAACTTAGCAGGAATAAGGGGAGTGAGACAAGCAGGCGAATGGGCAGTCGAAGCAAGAAGAAGGAACAACTACACTGTGGGATCACGTCAAGCTGAGGGCGACATCTCGACGAGCTCGGGGAAAGTAACGATTGTGAGCGAGACTTTTCGACTCGAGGAGTTTCCTGTAGTCGCGGACGTCGTACTTCACTGAAGGCGGCAACGAAGCCGTGAATCCGAGAAGTACACCGTCACTATGTGGGTTTTCTGCGAATCTCTCGGTCAAAGCGGCAGCTTGAGGGGCGTTTCTACAAATCCAGTCGAGGAATGCTTCGAGACTCTTGCGATGGTCCTCCTGATCGAGGTGCTTCTGATCGATGATCGATGTCTGTGGAGTTTCGAGATAATATCCCTTGACGATGATCGATGTCTGTAGAGTGTAGGGAATGTTTTGCTTCAGTCGGATTGTTCGAAAGAAACTGGACTTAGGGCTCACGAAAGCTTGAATCTGTTGAAGCTCTTCAGCGAGAAGGAGCCCTTTCGGAACAAGGGAGTTGAAGAAATAGCCGACTTCGGAGTTCTGTCGTCCTTCGGGGTCATCCGAAAGTTCGCTCAGCCATTTATAAGGTGGTTTGACATACGTTTTCGCCATAGCGCGGCGATCTGAATGTGAGCCAGATACGATCAGTTGAATTATAGCTGATCTAATGAACGAGGATGCTTACAGTACGGTAGCATCTGCACTCGAAGCCAGGCCTTGGGAATTGTGCGCGTGACGTTCGAGTCGCTGGACAGCAGATTCTCCAACTTCACTAACTCTGCTTTGCCGGATTCGTCAGCGATAATCGACATCGAGAATACATCGAAGAGTACTTACTATGATGATCTGTCCCGTCCATCAATACGGAGAACGTTAGCAAACCTAGTGAGAGCGAGAGGGTGAAATCCAGGCTTACATTCGCTCAAGGCCTTTTCCTGATCGTTTCGCAGTGTCTCACGGAACCATTGCTGTCCCTGTGTCATTGCGAGCAGATGAGCGCGAAGAAGATGGATACGCGATAGGGCCACATACCGTCTCGTTCCGATGTTGTCGCTCTTGTCGAATGAGCTGGGCGTCGTCGCTCAAGGCGAACCTTTCCCAGCGAGCCCAAGCTTTTTCTGAGGTGACCGTGCGATCTGTCAGACAGTTCCGTATCAGTGATTGAGCACAGTGAAGGAAATGGAAGAGACGCAAGCTCACTGCTTGACCTGAAATTAATTGCTAACTTGGTCCACCGAACGTACTTTGTGGCAATCTCCCTGGATCTGTCCTCCTTCATCTCGGGATCCATAGCGCGTAATTGGCGATCGACTACGACCCAGAGGGAGCGGGGTCAGCAGGCACCTCGCGGAAAGAATTCGAGGACGCATCTTGCACACCTCTTTGAGCTAAGGAAGAACGGGGAAGACAACTGGTCAGCGAGGCCTTGGAGAGCGAAGAGCTAGAGGACTCACCCAATTCATTCCCGCAAACTCCAAACACATTTTGCTCACCAGGAGCACTTCCAGCGCCAGAAGGCTGGGACATCGCAGCGAGGGAGGAAGAAGCGGAAGAGCGCAGAAGGGAGAGAGCAAGGGTGAAGGAGAAGGAGAAAGAAGAGCTGCTTGAGGTGGGATCCTTCCACGATTCACCGCTCACGGACCCTCGAAGCGCCCTTTGCATTCGAAAGGGGAAAGAGCACAGTGGGTATGAGCTGCAAAGCACCGGATGGAGAAAGGTCAGCAGAAACATTCGCGAAAGGATAGTGAGCATCGACAGACACGAGCACGGGACCCACCTCAGTGAGTTTTCGTCTTTGCGAGCTTTTTCGCACATATCAGGTAGAACCTCAACCTTTTCCTCCCTCCGCCTAATCCACTATACCATCTCACGACTCTCGAGTACATCTTCAGTCCTTTCCAACTCGATTCCAGAGCAACTCCCATCTCTTCTTCCCTCCGCTCAATGAATCTCAAGAACCCTGGCCAGACTTGGTCTGAAATATCTTGCATCTCGATTGTTGATTCGTCGAAGCCGGCTTTGACGAGAGATGCGCGATAGTTCTTCGGGGTGAGGAGGTTTTCGAAAGGGAGATCGGCGAGGAGACAAATGATTCGAAGTGCGAGAGAGTCGAATGACGTTAGAGGAGTCGAAGGGAGTAATAGATCAGTGAGAGCGAGTCTTCCGTCGTTCGTAAGAGTCGAAGCGGCGGAGGTTAGGAAGGATTGTCGAGGTGAGAAGCTGTCGAACGGAAGATGAGCTTGAGAGAACGGGCAGTCATCGAGATAAGAGTTGTGGGACATACTGATAGGCGCAATCAACTGCCAAAACTACATCTACTGAGGATGGTGGAAGTGAATGCAAAGCGGTGGCCGCGTCGCCTTGTCGCAGCTCGAACTTCGAAGAATCGAAATCGCTCTCTTTTAATCGACGAGCTGCTCATCGCAAGTCAGGTCAAGAGGGATGAGGGCAAGACTGTTTGCACTTACAAGCGAGATCATGCTGAGAAGCGAGTGAAGTGAACCCGATGTAGGATTTGGGTGAGGACTCTTTCGCGAGAAGCAAAGTCGAATCTCCTGAGCCGTATCCTACTTCCTGTTGATCGTCAAAATCATCAGTGATACTGCGAGGGCTTAGGAGTGACAGTGCGCTTACACATATCCGTTTATTCGCTTCGAGTCGAGCTGCGAGAGCGACTTTGCGACAGAGAAGAGAGGCAGCTTCGGAGAATTCTTCCTCTCCACTGCAGAAATCGGATCGACTGTCAGTGTGAGCGCCGCAGTAGCTTTAAGACGCACTCACTGACTGTCCCACCAACCCATATTGAACCACAGAGTCGCATCAACCCGTCGACCCTTGAGATTGAGGGTTATCGCATCAGATCGATCGTACAGCTCGTTCCGGGAGCGAGTAAGGCGAGAGTGTACTGAGCGGAATACTGTGGGCAGACTGAGGCCGAATAGGATGCATAGGAGGTACAGGAACATGCCTTATGGAGAGAAAGTTGAGTCACAGAAGGCGAGCTCTCTCTCCTCCTCCTCCTCCCTTCTACTCCTCACTTTTGGTCGCCATCGACAGTCCAGCCAGCACACTAGAGGCTACAGACCACTATCGCCTTCGAGGTCCGACGACAACCGCTCCGCCGAAGCTGATCTCGAGTCTCATCAAAACATCATCTCCTTCGACCTCGAGGATTCGATCCCTTCGATGTACAGACTGCAGGCTGCTGTGATGTTATCAGATAGGCTCCGCGCCTGAGGCACAAGCACAGGCAAGACACTTGGAACGAAAAAGGGTTAATCTGTCTCGACTAGAGTCGGAGGTGAAGGCTCTTCCAGCTACTCGAAGCAGTCGCTCAGGTGCTCAGGAAGAACGAGGTAGCGCTCTCTTGGAGCCAACGGTAGGGAACCGATTTTGGGATCGGCCAGAACAGATTATGGCCTTTTGACTTTGTGAAAGGTTTGCGAAAGGAGAGAAGAGGGGCAGCGACCCTGGGTGCGGCACACCAGAAGACGAAAGGTTTCGTGGAGAATGTTGGGGAGGGGAAGAAGGGAGCGAGAGAGGACAGTTCTTCGACTCTTTCAATTCAATTGTATTTGTTTCGAACTGACGTTGGATTGATCCACGATAGGGAGCAGACGTAGTAGCTTTAATCGACTATGTCCTCGAATCGACGCATTACAAAGCTTTTCTAGCGAAAAGTTGACGCGAACGAAAGGTGGGAAAACGTCGAAGAATTGAAGAATACTGCGGCGTTGCTTGCGGAAGAGAACCCGACGGATCGGGAGGAACTGAAGACGGAAATGGAGGCGATTGAGATAGGGGAAGAAGTGAGATGGGAGGAAGATTTCGAGGGGGAGTTTGGAGAGGAAGAATTACCGAGAAAGGTCGCTTCGTGATTTGGAGGTCTGCTCACTTCTGCTACTACCGAGCAGTACTGAGTAAGTATGCTTTCCTTTCCACCTCAAGAAAAGGGCTGTACCTGGAGTCACCGACCCGACATCAACGACCCGACATCAACGACCAATCCACTCGAAACGTTCCTCGCAACTTCAATGTTAGCTACGGATACCGAAACTCAAACTGCTCAATCGGACGCTAACCAAGATGTGAGCTTCCTCTCTGTCCTATTCTTCCCTTCACCCGGAAACTGATGGGTCCTCAGGGTCGTTCTCACAGAAAGTAACTATTTCGACATGTCACGCCGCGAAAGGACTCGAATTCCCAATCGTGTTCGTTCCAGCTGTGGAGGATGGGACTTATCCGTTCTTTAGGGCGACGGAACCGAATGAGGTTGATGAGGAACGGTAAACTCAAGCTTCTCCCTTCTCGCTTCGGAAAATGGAACGATGAAGTTTTGAATTGGGTAGACGGTTATTGTACGTCGCGGTCACTCGAGCTCAAAGTTTCTGTTTCCTCTCTCATTCAGTTTTTCGAATGGCTGCCGGTCCGTCCCATCTCTCCTTGCTTTCCTTCATCTCCCCTCTAACCTCACTCACTCGTTTCGTTCGCGCAGGTCAATTCCAATCGAAATCCCTCTCCCCCTTCCTCACCACCGTTTCTCAAACGTACTCTACTCTATTCGTTAACAAGTTACAGAAGATCACGCAGAAAACTAGGGAGGAGATGGCGAAAGTTTTGGGGAGACCTGCACCGAGTGAGGAGGAGGCGAAGAGGAGGATCGAATTACTGTACGCCGATATTCATATCTCACATCGTTTCTTCTTATACTGATTTGCTTGTGATCGGAGTACAGAGCGGCTGAAGCCTCAATTCCTGAACCCGTCTCGACAACAAACTCTCGTTCCTAGCATGGTGCTTCTTCGTGCGGAGTCGTCGGTCGAGTGAACGGATTGCGAGGAACTTCGAACACCGGTCGTTGGTCCTCTTCTTCTCAACCTCTACCACAATCACGGCCCATGCCGGCGGCAGAAGGATTCCAAAGCTTGTGGAACGATGAAACAAAACAATTACACCAAACCGTCCATCGCCTCGAGTTGGACTAGTCCCACTTCCGCTTCGACATTGACTCTCGCGGACACTACCGATCTCATCGACACGACCAGGGAAGAAAGCGAAGAAATGGAGAGGCAATGGATCGTAAGGAGGACGTCGTTCCGATTCGATTTTGCGAAAACGCCTTGTCGTGTCGACCTTCATTCCCTCGTCAACTGGACTCGCACTCGTTTCTCCTCTGCATTCAAGTTCTTGCTGGAAGCCTATTAAAGGATTTGTGCGCTTCTCGAGTACGACTTTCGTTGCCCTGTTCTCTCACCTCGTTTTGTCGTATTCCTGTTCTCTTCCTCTCTTTGATCATCCTCCCTCGCAACCGGCAATTCGTTATCACTTCTCTTCCTGTCTTTCCGAGAGGTTACTTCCCGCCCATAGAACGCGGTCTTTTCGAACCTTGACGCGTTACAACGCCTCTCAATTCGAAACATAGAAATCTGTAGATCGTTCCCTCTCTCCTCACCACTCATCTCCACCTCTCTCCACAGCTCACCTCAAGCTCGAGAATGGCTGAAGTCATTGATCTCACCGACTCTGGGCCTCTCTCTTCCTTACTCGTGAGTCCTCTTCGCCTGATCTCCCCTTCTTTCCGCACGCTCCCTCTGATCTCATCATTCATCTCCATCTCGGAACACACAGTCGGGTCTCAACAAAGCACAAAACAATGCTGTCACGGCGTCTCATCACGGTGGAGTATTCGTTGCGGGCGTACCGGGTTGCGGGAAGACGAAAACTTTGACGACGAGGATTGCGTGGTTGATCCTCTATCAGGGACTCGATCCGGCAAGAATGGTGTAAGTACTTATCTATTCTATACCTCCATACGTCTTATGTAGGCGCAGCGGGGCGGGAAAGAGGAGGAGGTAACACGACGAAGGAGCTCGACTGACTCAACTTTGCGAGTTGAACAGGGTTGTAACGTTCACGGACAAAGCTGCGAACGAAATGAGGGAACGTTTGAAGAAGATGTTAGGGGATGAAACGACCGGAAGCCTCGTTATGGGAACTTTTCATGCGTGAGTCGAGGACGAGCTGGATCAGTTTTCGTCTTTATTAGAAGCTGATTACGGTCTTCTCGAGCACAGGATTTGCGCTCAGTGTGAGTGATTCTGATCCTACGCATCTAAGTGGAAGCGTAGCGATGTGAGTAATCGTTCACCTGTTAGATCTTCGTCGGTACGGTCGACTCGTTTCACTTTCTCCAAATTTCTCCATTCTCGATCGAGACGATGCGTGAGTCCTCCCTTCCTCCTTTCTCACACCGGTATACTCCAACACACTGACGCTCTCCCGTTGCCGACCGCGTGTCATTCAGTGCTTCGGTGATGAAACGAATCCTTTCTCAATTCCCGAATCTTCCTTCGAAAACGACTTTCAAGAAATGGACTCCTTCTCGCTTCGTCGATCGAATCAGTCACGCGAAAAGTAAAGGACTGGATCCGGATTCGTATAGAATCGATAGGGAGGAGACTGTGAATAGTCAGGAGAGGGAATGGATCGCGAAAATTTGGAGGTGAGTCACCCTCCCGATCGAGTTGAAGATTGGTCCTGCTCAAGCAAGTTCGCTTGAGAGGCACAATACTAAACTCTGTCTATGAGAGTGTCCACAGAGCTTACCAGAACGAACTGACGAGGACGAATGCGGTTGATTTCGACGATCTCCTCATCTACGGGTCAGCATCTCAGCTCTCCCTCCGCTCACGGCTCATTACTGACACTCTCCTACTCGCTCGATAGTCACGAGTTGTTCAAGAAGAACCCTCACGTCGTCGAAAGGATTCAAACTGTTCTAGTTGACGAGGTGAGCTCGGGCTTTCCTCTTCTTCGCCTCTCGGCAGGAAATCTCAGTTCCGACTGCTCTTGATCGAGAAACTAGTTCCAAGATACGAGTGTTACGCAATACGAGATCGCGAAGTACATGTCGAAAGCTTCGAATTCAATGACGGTTGTCGGAGATCCTGATCAATCGAGTGAGTCGGGATTCGACTTCATCGCATCCTCACAGTCTCGAGTTGGTTGCTGGTGCTGATGCTGTGGATCTCCGCTATCACAGTCTACGGATGGAGGAACGCAGAAGTTGAGAACTTGAATAGAATGGTCAACGGTGAGAGAAGATCGTTGGAACTTGGCTCGTTGCGACTGTGTTCAATTGGCGTTTCTTCTTGCGTAGATTTCAAACCCTGTCGACAAATCTTCCTCGAAGAAAATTATCGCTCTACGAACTCGATCCTCCAATTCGCCCTCTCCGTAATCCAGCAAGACAAGAAACGACCGAACAAAGCTCTCTACTCTTCTTTCCCTACCGGTTCCCCCGTTGTTCTCCACAAAGCCCGAGACGGAGACGACGAAGGACATTACATCGCTTCGCAAATCCAGCAACTCTCGAAAGATCTCGGAGGGTTACTCAAATACGACGATTTTGCGATCTTGTTGAGAGCCGGGTATCAGTCACTTTCGATTGAATTGGCGTTACAGAAGTTGGGTATTCCGTCGATCTTCAGAGGTGGACACAAGTTCTTCGAACGTGCAGAGTGAGTCGATCTTTCGCCTTCACTCGAAGAGAGTGAGCGTAGAATATAACGACTCGCTATCAATAGAATCAAAGACCTCCTTTCTTACCTCCAACTCATCTCAAATCCTCATCACACGACCGCCTTCACTCGAGTCTCGAACGTCCCGCGTCGTCAATTCGGAGAGAAAGCGATGAATCAAGTTTTGGTCGAAGCTCAATCGAAAAACAAGAGTCCTTGGGAAGTGTTGACGCTCATCGCGGACGGAAGTAAGGGAGCGTTGTCCTTGAGCGCTCAAGCGAAGAAAGGAGTGAAGGGGTTCGTAGAGGTCATCAGGAGGTGTAGGAGGAAAGCTAGAAAAGTGAGTTTCTCTCCTCAACGGGAGTGAAACTCGACTGACTCTTCTTCGAGTCGAGTAGGTCTCTGTCGCCGAATTGATCACGTACATCATCGATCAAATCGACTACAAATCTCATCTCTCGAAGACTTACAAAGACAAAGCCGACGACAAACTGCTCAACGTTGAAGAATTGAAGAACTACGCTGTACTCGTCAAGAAGGAAGGAGGAGAGTCGAAGGTACCACCCGAGAAAGCCGAGAAGGATGACGATGAGATTGAGATTGTCGAGACGGCTCCGGAGAAGAGTGAGAGAAGTTTGAGGTCGAGGAAAGAGGAGAAGAAAGTTGTGAAGGGGAAAGGGAAGGGAAAAGCTTCGACTGCAAAGAAAGGGAAAGGGAAAGGGAAGGGAAAGCAAGTCATCGATGTCGACGAGGGTGAAGAGGAAGAGGAAGAAAGTGAGAGTGAAGATGAGAACGATCAATCGTCAGTTCTAACTTTCTCTATCTCGCTCGTCAATCCTTCTCTGAAACCGATCATTGCCATAGCTCGGACCCCTCGACGACGGTCAGTGAAGAACTTGATGCGTTTTTGAGCGCTGCTTCTCTCGCGACCGATCACGATACTCAACAAGCTTCGAGTGATGGCAAAGTCCCAGTACGCTTTCTAGTCCCCTCCCTCTTCCTCCGCAGACTGACCTCATCGTGCTGCCGTCGAGAGTAGAAAGTGATCATCTCGACGGTTCACTCTGCGAAAGGCCTGGAATTCCCTTGTGTTTTCATTCCGGGAGTCGAAGATGGAACTTTCCCCTTTTACCTCGCTGATACTCAGAAGAAGATCGATGAAGAAAGGTCAGCTTTCTGTTCCCTCTATCTCTCTCTCCGCATCGGGATAGGTGGTTGATGAACTTGGCCGAAAGTAGACGTCTTCTGTACGTTGCGATTACTCGAGCTCAAACTCATTGCGTCCTCTCGTGGACTGCGAAACGAATGGCTGGAGGTTTGTCCTTTCTCTCCCTTTGTCAACCTCTACAGACTCGAGCTGACTTGGATGTTGAAACGGTCAACGATCAGGTACTGAACGATCGAAATCGCTTTCTCCTTTCATTTCCGATCTTTCGAAACGACTTTGGCAATCGAAATTACCTCCTGTTACGGCTGCGATGAAGCAAGAAGTAGCGCAAGTGACTAGGAAGAAAGTCGGATCGAATGTCGTGAAGAAAGAAGAGGAGGATCAGGACGAGGAAGTTGAAATCGTTGCTTCGTGAGCTTTGATCCCTTGTTCCCAAGAATAGGTCGCGCAAAAGCTCATATCGTTTCGAGACACAGCACTTCGACTTCGAAACAGAAACGTGAACGAACCTCCAGCTCTCCGACGAGCGTCCGCAAGAAACAGAAAATTTGAAGTACAAGACAAAAATCGATTCTTTCTCGCTTGATTGTACCAATAGTACCCTCGGATTCAAGTCTCGATCTCTCAGAATGTACTACACTGCTCTCCTACTTGAATACGAGTCTCTTCGATCGTTGATTTCCTTGTCTAGTCAGTTTGCAAGTCTCTCAGTCGATTGTGTGAATTCCGACTCCAGTCTCCTAAGTGCGAGAATCGGGCAGAGAAAGAGACAAAGCGAGAACGAAGGATGATACTACCTCAGCGACAGACACAACTAGAGTTACATTTCCAAAAACGAATTTTGACGGAGGGTACAAACGCGAGCGAATTCCGACATTCGATTTTGACTACTTTCTATTTACTTTTCTTGTTCCTTTTGACGTTCGGCGAACTGCACCTTGCGTCTCTTCGCCGGAGGAGATTGCCCTTCTTCCTGTCCCGGCTCGCCTTCTCCCGTTCCGCCACTGACCGCTTCTTTCGATTCGCCCCTCGATCGCTCCAGAATCTGTTCCACCTCTCCTTCCTCTCCTAGCTCAATCCCCAATCCAGTCGTAGTGTGACTTTCTTCGAGGCCACCATCGGAACTCTTTGAAGTGAGGGACGAACTCGGCGCGAGGAAGAGAGGGTTTTCCTTCGATCGCGAAGGGTCTTTGTCGATGACGGGGGAGCTTGGAAGAGGCAGTTGACGTTCGCGAGATAGTTCAGGCGATACTGGAGAGAGCGGAAGGGAGGAAGGGACAACGAAAGGATGAGGGTAAGGTTGACCGTGAGAAAGAATCGAAGGTTTCGACGTCGAAACGGCGGAAGGAACGATTGTGGCCGGAGGAGGAGGAGAATGAGCAGGGAAGAGTTCAAGCTGAGTCGGGTCTTGAGGAGTGAGGAGACGTTGGGGGTTCTGGTTCTGAGGAACGTTCATGAGACTCGGGATAGGTTTCGGACGAGAGAGAGAAGGACGAGATCGGGCAGGCGAGAGGGACGGTCTAGCTAGTACTGACGGTTGAGGAGGAGGAATACGGGGGTCGTGCTCGTGAAACCCAAAGGCGGAGGAAGCGAGTTTCGGGTCGTCGACTGTACGCTGCTCATGAACTCGAGGGAAATCGATTAAGAAACCGGGAGAGCTCGGACGACGTTGAGGATGATTCGAGGACGGTCCTTCGGCAGAGTCAAAGGTGATCGAATTGCGTCGAAGAGCTTCGGTAGAACCGGTGAATGATGATCCGAGCTGAGAAGTCGAAGGAGGAAAAAGCGACGGAACAGTTTGAGTGTTCGAATTCGAGAAAGGTACGAGAGGACGTTGTGCGAGAGGTTTGATATCGACGGTGTGAGCAGGCTGGAACGAAGAGTGTTCTAGAAAGGGATGAAGAGGTGGAACCAAAGTTTGTCGAAGGGAAGAAAAGGTCGCCTGAGGACTCGAAATTGGTCGAGAAGTCGATTCTTGCAACGACGAAGGAGGAGGACCGAGTTCGGTTCCGAGCGCGTGCATCGAGAGTTGATCGCGATGAGTCGAATTGTTTCGTTCGATCGTCGTGATCGTTTCTTCAGCCCAATCATTCCCTGAGAAAGCAAAGACTCGTCAGTAACTCAAGGAACGGACTCGTTAGTAACTCACGCAACGACTTGAGGTTGTCACACTTACTACCTCCGAGACGAATTCCCCTCAACGCGTGATAGTAACGCTCTTGACATTCGACGATCGTTTTGTTGAAAGTCGCTCGTTCGCCCAGTTCGAACGTTCTTGCAGCGACAGCGTGAACGTCCGACCAGGTCTGGATATGTTCAGAAGGACAGATGAGGGATGTGAGGAGAACGGCATCTTCAGCGAGAGTCCATTGAGGCGGAGGAGCGGGAGAATTCGAGAAGGAGACGGTGAATTGAGCTTGTTGTGGGTGATTCTGAGCTGTTGCGCAGTGAAACGAGATGTCAGTTCCGAGTGTTGTAGTCAGTCAAGCGAAGGTGTAGAGTAAGGGCGGAGGACGCACAGCTTGACGGGACAGATTGAGCGAGAGGAGAGGAAACGCGACGAGATTCTTGTGAAGCAGAAGGTAGGGAGAGCGAGGATCCTGATAGAGCCGGCGAGACGTGATTAAACGTTCCTTCTGATAGTATCCGAGTGAGGGGGACGTCAGTTACTGAGCAGAAGGAGGCGGAGGAAAAGGAAGAGGAAGAGAAAGGGAAAGACGAACCCTGCGAATGATCACTGCTTACGAGCAACTCTGAAACCGGCAACTCTTCCTTCTTGACCTCGTTCTTCTGTGCCGACTTCATCAATGCCTTGTAACGATCCCTCAACGCCTTTGCACTCCTCCCTTTCGCGTTCGTTTGCAACTTTGATTTGATGATTTCCCAATACTCCAACTGCTTGAGATCTCCACTGAAACTTTGTACAGTTGATACGAGTTCGGCTTCTTCCTCTCGAGACCAGCGACCAAAGTGAACGGAAGATTTGAGCGAAGAGGAACTGCTCGCAGGCGAAACTGATCGAGAGTCTGTAAATCAACGAACGAGTCAGCTTGATCCCGCAGTTCATGGTAGAGGGAAGACTCACGTCCAGAAGGCGTTCCAAGGGTCGGAGCGTGAGGGTGAGCCATGGTTGAAGGAGATGAAAATCGCTAGATCTAACTCGGGAGAGACGAGGCGAGGGACCCTCGAAAGGGGTAGTAGGGACTCGTACAGGTGTGACAGATAGCTATGTGATACTTCGGAGGCTAGCGAGGGACGGGAGTGCGAAGAGAGAGGGAGCAAGGAACGGGTTGAACTCCGTTCGCTCGACACGGATCGCTTCTGTTTTTCCGATCAAGTCCTCGGAAGCTGGTATCGTGCGAATAGGAGATTACGTTCCCGAACCGATCCGAACGCAGAGAGAGAGCGAAAAGCTATCGAGATGATCTCTCGCGAGAGTTTGCGAACAGACTCATCGTTACCTGACAAAGCTTTTTCCATTTGAAGGGTTTCAATATACTGGAAAGCCTTCGACCTCCTTCGCGTAAGCCGTCAATCCTCCAACGATATCGACTATTCGCACTCCTTCTTCGTTCGTCCTTCCATCTCTGTCATTCTTCTCGCTGATCCACCGACGAAGTGCTCGAGAAGCAAGGAGGGAGTCGTTGCCTCGTCGACAGATGAATGCGATAGTTGACGTGTCGGATTCTCCTTCTTTCAGGGACGCATCGTCGTCGAGCGCGACAGAAGGATCCTTGAGGAATTTCGCAAAGGGAACATCTAGGTTCAATCGCAGCGAGTCAGCATTGAGCTCTGGACACGAAAGACACGGAACGAGTGTGAACTCACTGACGCTACCTTTGAGGTTGACGATGCCAAACTCTGGTTCAGGTCTCGTATCGACGATTCTCACTCCTTTCCTTTCCTGCAACTCTTTCAAGTCTTTCACTCTCACCCGCTCGTCTACTCTCCCTTCTTCCATGACTTCTCCGACTCCTGGTAAACTGCAGAGAGGATCTTCCCATCCAGGCCATTGACCGTCTTTCGAATCAATGAAGTCTTTCCACCGAGATTGAGGAGTTGACAGTGGTCCTTCTTCGAGGGTCGATAGCGACAAGGTACCGCAAGCTGAACATGTCGGTTTGCGAGCTCGGGTCTTGATCGTTCGATACGGAGAAGGGGAAAGAGGTGCGAAGAGGTGTAGAGTCGGTTTCGCTATAATCCGAGAGAGCAAGTCAGTCGAGGCATACATCACAGGAGAGTGTCAAAGAGCTGACCGATACCGAGAAGAACCTTGACAGCTTCTGCGGCCATTCCAATTCCGACGATTCCACAATTTATTCCCAACACTCCTTCATCCGAGCATGCTCCAGTACCCGCTAGACTCTTCCTCTGGGCTTCGAGATCCCTTTCCAACTGTGTTTGTGGTTGTGACGAGGTGGAGACGGGAGTAGGAGGAGGCGGAGGGAAGATACAAGCGTAACAAGGTCCTCTCTCCTCCTGTTCTGCTGCTTGACCATCACTCGTTGAAGTTGTTGACTTGATCGGTAGACCGTATACTCCGACCGTACCTTCAGCTCTCACTGCGCCTCCACTGACGAGGGGAACGTCCATCGCGACGGCATAAGAACTGAGGAAATGTCGAGTCGCGGGGTTATCGGTGCAGTCGAGGACGAGAGAAAATGTTCCGGGAGTGATCAGAGACGAAGGTGTGGAGGGAGAGTGGAAGATTGACGGAATGAAAGGGATTTCATAAGCGTTGATTTCGATATCCGAGTTCAAGCTGTTTCACTCAAGCGCGTTCGAGTCGGTCAACACTTCGTCCACGGAGCAGTCTCATTGTCGAGTGGAATTGACTCACGCTTCGAGGGCGATCTTTGCGCTTTGAGCTTTACTCATTCCAACTCTCTCCTCAGTGTGTAGGACTTGACGATGTAAATTCGATAGCTCTACCGTGTCGTGATCCAGGATCGTGATCTCCCCTACCGAATGAGATTGAGGATCAGTGTCAGAACTCAAGAGGGAAAGTAGGAGAAGAGAACTGACCGACTCCCGCTGCAGCCAAATACAGCAAGACTGGACAACCGAGTCCTCCCGCTCCTACGACGAGGATGTGCGCCCTCTTCAACTTGAGCTGACCTGATGACATTGAGGTTGTCAGCGACGCATGAAGAAAGACAGGAGGGAGGAGAAGAGGGAGACGAACCTGGGAGGCCGATTGGATTTATCAACATCTGTCTACCGTATCGCTTGTACTCCCTCAAGCTAAGTGGCCATTCTTTCTGACTTCCTCGAATGGTCTCTGTACCGTTTGGAGTAGAAGTTGAGGCAGTTTCACTGTTCTTAGATGAAGTCGAATTGGAGGAGAATGAAGCGAGTTCAGCTTCGAGTTGGGCGAGTCTTGCTTTGGCTGAAGTGATCTCTGATAGTATGTCGTGTCTTGTCCGTGATGGGAGTGCTGGATCTGACATATGGTTGGAGACAAAGGGCTCCCTCTCTTTCTCTCCCGAACTGTTCACTCGGCTCCATCCACCTCAATCCTGTTCCACATCGGAGCCCTGTAGACAATAATGGTGAGCAGACTCACCTTACTACCCTTCGTCCCGACGTCGGCTGACCATCGTTTTCGACCTTTGAGCAGTTTCGTGCTAAATCGGTGTCAACTGCGAAAGGACGCGTGGAAAGGAAGCCACAGACGCCCCAAGTGAGTTTAGACAGGAAGCTGTGGCGTTTAGTCCTGACCCCGAGTTCTCCCTTCGTAGATTGATCGACTCTCGACCCTTCCTCCAGAAATTCTCGAATCTATCTTCGACCTCGCTGCCACACCCAACCCTTGTTCTTCTCCTCCCTCACCACATTCCTTCGCAACTATCGCTCCTTCCAAGTCACTCGTCCCCTTCCACGAACAAGCGCTCTATCGAAGAGTCAAGATCGACAATGATACACAACTCGACAAACTCCTCGCTACCCTCGAGACTCACCCCGACAAAGGACCTCTAGTCAAATCAATCTCCCTTTACGATGTCATGCTTTTCGTTAAAGAGCCGCTTCTCATACCAGCCTTCTTCGGGAAACTCCCAAATCTACTCGAAATAACGGTTCCCACCAAGTCGAATCGTCCTCCCGTAGACCTCTTCATCAAGAACCTCGTGACCTTTCCGAACTGTGTTCGTAGCCTTACGGCGCTATATTTCCCTGGATTCTACATGTTCTCCTCGACACTCGAGTGGCTCGAACAAATCCCAAACCTCCGTCGACTCGAAGTGTTCAATATCTGGCGCGTGGGGGGCGAACCCGATCCTCAAGCTGGGAATATCAGCGAAATTCTCATCACCTCGCCTCCTGGAGGTACTCGCGACGACCTCTCCGAATCATCTTACTTCCTTCTATTTTTCCCCTCTGCCAAAATCACCTCACTAGATGTCTACGTCTCTGACGCTGAAGAACTCTCTCAACTACACCGTGTTCTCGCCCCTCTGTCCAACTCCCTCGAGAACCTACGTCTACAAGGCAATCTCCCGACTTCTTCACGTCTCCCGATCGAACACCTCTCTTCCTTCATTCATCTCCGAAGTCTCGACCTCGGTCTCGATTTTGCAGCGGATATCTCGCAGGTGCTCCCCCTCAAGAACCTCGTCTCGCTCTCTTTCGGCTTCACAACGATCGATCGAGACTTGATCAAACTCCTTGAAGGTCCCCAGCGTCTCCCTCACCTTCGTTTCCTTACTCTCGAATACGGCCCACTGGAGAGAGGACCGATTTTCAATATGGAAGTCGCAGAGTGGGAGCACGACACGGGAGTCCAGCGACTCGACCGCCACGGAGTCGCACTCCTCGCCGAATTCGCTGCCAGAGAGGTCAGAGGCTGGACGCTTCCCTTCAATCTTCTGTCGAACTGGTATGACGGTATCGATTGGGCAGAAGAGGTTGAGGAGGCCGCCAGGGAAGCCGACATTGTCGTCAAATCCAATCTCGGTCTCGTTCGATTCACAGCTCGTCGTATGCTGGTTGAACACTACAATCGAAGCGTCGGACTACTCTATTTCCATCAGGCGATTTCCTTCGAGCAAGTTTTAGCGCGCCTCCGCCATCACGACATGCGTTTGCCGCCTCTCCGAATCGACGTCGACTCTTTGAAAGACAGGAACGACGTCGAGTGGTTTCACGAAGATGTGAGGGACATTGTAGGCGATGGTCGAGCGTGTCACGCTGTCAATTTGAGGTATAAAGGAAGAGGATAGCTGGAAATTTCTACCTTCACGAGTTGTTTTTCTCTGAATCTTTACTCCCTCTTTTCTCGTCTTTGCCTCCACTTGCTCTTGGTCCCCACGCCACAGAAGTTTAGGAAGTTGGAGCGACTCGAGAGAGGCAAGGACGTGGCAAAGAATGAGTTCGAAAAACGATTGCAAAAAGCGAGAAATGAGAGACCCGAAAACAACGAAGATCATGAACCTGTTTTTCCTCCTTCTGTTCTTCCATCTCGAATCAGGCGAGCTCTATTTCCAACTCTGAGAGGTCGAGTTTCGAAAGATGTGGTCCAGCGTACTTGAATTTCGGTTCCGACTCGAGTTCAGCTTTTGAGAGACGATTCCAAGAAGTGAAGATGTCTGGGGAAGCTGCGGCGAGTGAAGCAGCGTTACCAGGAGGGACGAACGAACCTTTGCGTCTGATGAGGAGACGAGCAGATGAGAAATGCTCGGGTTAGTAATCCAGCGGGAAAAAACGGGAACTCACTTGGTGATTGAGTGTCGAAGCAACTTCACGTCGTGTTGAGCGTTGACGGAGGTCAGAATCTTGCCGATGAGCACGAGACGTTTGAGAGAAGGGAAGAGTCGTGAGATCAGGATGAGATAAAGCTCGAAAGTTCGGTCGATTGCGAGAACGAGCTTCTTCAAAGAGGTGAACGGATGACAAGAGACTCGGCGAGTGTCGTAGATGGCTTCTAGGAGATCTTGAGGTTCGAGATCTTCGTACGAAGCGTATTTGAAGACAGAGTAATCCCGTGGGAGGAGTTTGAACACTCGTTTTTCGATTTCTTCAAACCTCGGATCGTCAAAGGGATCCTGGTTCTCCTCCTCGCAAAGAGCCAGCCATTCCATATCTTCTTCGTCCACGACTGTATTGAGACGAGGAATGTCGTCGAGGTAGATGTCTCACGAGAATCGCTTATCGGCTTCGAGTAAGAATGGAACGAGTCGTTTGTTCCCCGTCTGTTCGATGACGAGTCGTCGAATTGTCGCGCGATTGCTTCCGAGAGGTCCGAACAGAGAGACTACGAACTGCTGATCGTAGGGCAGATCACTCGAGGTGCTCGAAAAGGGTACAGGAGTTCTGAGGGTGAAAGAAGTGAGGTTTCGGAAGAAGTACGGAGAGAGACCGAGTTTGACCATTGAGGATCCGTCAACTGGAGCTGGTAGACGTGGGAAGATAGGTCGAGGCCCTGTGACTGTCTTCCTTTTGCGGTCTTTGCGATAGCTGAAAGTAATCTGCGACGAAGAAATGCGATGCGAGATTGAATCAGAGTCGCGACATCATTCGGTTTCGCTCGAGACTCACCGACTTGGGTACGAGGATATCGTTGAGCTCTCGAGTGCCTCTAGAGATCTTCCACGGGTCAACTTGACGAGTGTAGTTTCGAGCCCATTCCATCGCTCGTTTCTCGTTCAACAAGATTGGATGGAGGTAGAGTCGCGGTCTACAAATCGAGTAGAAGGTCTTGTTGGTCCTGGCGAGAGCAGTGAGGGTAGTCTGGCGTAACCTGGACCGAGGATCTTGTTCGATTGAGTCTGTTCGCTCTCGATGGGTCAACTCTGGTCTCGCGAGCTAGATGAGAGGGTTCTTGACTTGCCTGCAATGAGTTTGAGCAACTGACGAGGCAAAGAGTCCATGTCGAGGCGAAGCGAGTGATAGGTAAAGAGTCGAAAGGCAGAGTGAGCTCATCTCTTCGCAGGAGACACTCACGTACTTTGGCAGACTGATCTCTCCTTTGATGCATCTCAATGAGCACGAGATCGAACCCTATCAGACGGACCGACTCGACGGGTCTCACGGTAAAAGATAGGCGAATAGGTCGCTCACTCGCTGAACGCTTTTCGCTGAAGTCGCTACGTGAATCTCGACACGGTCGAATCAAGTTCGAGAATCTCGAAAGGGTCAACAACATGCCAGGGGTCGTACAACAAGCAACAAACGTCAGATCATACGCAGTTTACCTCAATGAGTTTTTGTCTTTGTGAGCTTTTTCGCACTGATCAAGTAGAACCTCAACCGTTTCCTTCCTCCACCTACTCCACTGTACCATCTCACGACTCTCGCGTACATCTTGAGTCCTTTCCAGCTCGACCCCAAGACGACTCCCATCTCTTCCTCCCTCCGCTCAATGAATCTCAAGAATCCTGGCCAGACTTGCTCGGAAATATCTTGCATCTCGATCGTCGCCTCGTCGAAGCCGGCTTTGACGAGTGATGTTCTGTAGTCTCGAGGAGTGAGAAGGTTCTCGAAAGGAAGGTGGGCGAGGAGACAGATCATCCGGAGAGCGAGAGAGTCGAGGAGACTGAGAGGAGTTGAGGGGAGCAACAGATCGGTGAGAGCGAGTCTTCCGTCGTTCGTGAGAGTCGAAGCAGCGGAAGTGAGGAAGCTTTGTCGAGGTGAGAAGCTGTCGAACGGAAGATGAGCTTGAGAGAACGGACAGTAATCGAGGTAAGAGTTGTGGGACATACTGATAGGCGCAATCAACTGCCAGCACTACGTCTACTGAGGATGCCGGAAGTGAACATAAGGCGTTTGCAGCGTCGCCTTGTCGAAGGTCGAATTTTGAAGAGTC
Organism: Sporobolomyces salmoneus; assembly: GCF_050403485.1. Lineage (NCBI taxonomy): Eukaryota > Fungi > Basidiomycota > Microbotryomycetes > Sporidiobolales > Sporidiobolaceae > Sporobolomyces > Sporobolomyces salmoneus. The sequence continues at coordinate 23,594 of NW_027481051.1, forward strand.
GAAATCGCTCTCTTTCAGTCGCCGAGCTGCTCATCGCAAGTCAGCTCAAGACGGAGCGTGAGGTGTTTCCGACTGTACTCACAAGCTAGCTTGTGCTGAGAAGCAAGAGAAGTGAGTCCGATGTAGGATTGAGGCGAGAACTCTTTCGCGAGAAGCAAAGTCGAATCTCCCGAGCCGTATCCTACCTCCTGTTCATCGTCGAGTGCATCAGCGGGGCTTCGAGTACTTACGAGTGACAGTTCGCTCACACATATCCGTTTATTAGGTTCGAGTCGAGCTGCAAGAGCGACTTTGCGGCAGAGAAGGGAAGCAGCTTCGGAGAATTCCTCCTCTCCGCTGCTTGAATAGAGCCGACTGTCAGCGAAGGATACATGGTAGCTCGGGATACACTCACTCGTTGTCCCACCAACCCATATTGAACCACAGAGTCGCAGCATCTCGTCGACTCCTCAAATTGAGAGTGATCGCATCCGATTGATCGTACAACTCGGATCGAGAGCGGGTAAGGCGGGAGTATATCGAGCGAAACATCGATGGTAGACTGAGGCCGAACAAGATGCATAGGAGGTAGAGGAACATGCGAGTGTGGGAGAAAGTTGAGTCACAAAAATCGACGAGGTTCTCTCCCTTCCACCACTCACTCTTGATCGCCGTCGACACCTGCAACAGCGCATCAGAAGCTACAGAATACGACCCGCTCGATGGACCACACGGCGAATGATCCGACGAAGCTTCCCTCGATTCTCATCAATGTTTGGCCTCTTTCAATCTCGATTCTCAGGCTTCGACACACAGATTGATCGATCGCAGTGGTAGCTCTAGTTGGACTCGAGGCGTTCAAGGTGGAACAGATATGCACGCCTGACTTGAAAAGGGAGAAATCGCTGCTTCGTTCCGACTGCCGCGTCTGTTAACCCTTGCGACAACCACCACAGCGCCGTCATGCGCAGCAGACGAGTACCAGGGTCGCGCGGTCACTGGAAGAGGCAAGAGGAGAAAGAAAAGCAGGAGAAGAGGCAAAACAGGCAAAGGGACAGAATCGAAAGTCTGAAACTCGACCGTGTTCGGGCGAAGGAAGCACACTGTTGCAACAAAGACGCATCCACGTCAACTCTACTAGTGAGCGGTGCAGGAGGTCAGCGCGATGAGAATTGGAGAAGAAGGAGTTGCGATTCGTTGGGAGGAATCGCTCGGAAGCTTTCACGTTTCCCGCTGTCGGAGGACGTCAGCCCGAAAACCAGTCACTCTAATCAATCTTGCCAAATGTTCGCCCCTAATTGCGCAACTCGAATGAGCAGTCGCGTATTCTCGGCGAAGGAGAGTTTGTTCCTATCGTTGTCTCCCTCTTCCCCTCTTCTTTCACCGTTGCTTTGCTCTTGACTCTCGGAAGCACTGTGCTCTGGCCAGGTTCAGGCGCAGGACCGTGAATCTCTACCGAGACAGACGAAAAGCGAAGACGAGACGAGATGATGCGAATTCTCCTCAAGCTCTCAGAATCTCAAGCGAATCGCTCCGTTCTTCCTCATGTCGCTCGTTTGATACCGTCGGAGCTGAGCGTCACATTAGCTGACTTGCCCA
>NW_027481050.1:0-24589 GCF_050403485.1 Sporobolomyces salmoneus
ATCCTAATCTCCCGTCTCTTTCTCGACTCGCAGCTCTTCAAAAGTCCTCATCCTCCATCGAGGCTCAAGAAGAGTCGCTATCGCTTTCCCTGCAACACTCGATCTCGCTCTCTCTGCCGCTGCTGAACACTTCCCTTCTCTCAATCGACCCCTTCACTTGACTCGCAATGTCCCAGACCTCGGAGGAGATATCGAAGTCACACAGTCAGTTTGGACGACGGATTGGATTCAGGGTCGCGCCTTCTTGACCCTCGATGTTCACGAGAGCAAAGTCGGAATCAAGGCCGAGGTTGAAAAGAACGGAGGAGGAGGAGGAGGAGGAGTAAAACGAGAAAATGTCGAAAACTCTAATGAGGCGGAGCCGAAGAGAATCAAGCTGGAGAAGGACAAGGAGGATAAAGGCAAGGCTTCGGCTCGTATGTCGGCTCATCATGGAGCTGGAGGAGGAGGCGGAAATCGAAGACATACCCCGGTTCAACAGGAAGAACGGGTCGATTTCGATATGAAGAGAGAATTGGCAGTAAAGCTCGCTACTTTCGAAGGGGAACAGCTACAGGAAGCGCTTGATATCATTCGTCGTAGTCAACCTGACCTTCTCGGCGTGAGTCTCCAAGTCTCTCTTGCGTTTCTGTCGTGATCGATCACTGACTCGCATTTCTTTCTCGTTTAGGCCCCGGATCAAGGAATCGACCTCGATATCGACCAACTCAATCAAGGTACTCTCGTCCCTCTCTACCGCTACGTCTGTCCCCGAAGTCCGCAAGACCCGGGGACCGACGAATCAACCTGAAAAGCAAGGTAAACCCCAAATGACCCTTCGAAGCGCTTCAAGGGCACGAGTGCCCTCGCCTGCTTGCCCTTGCGACAACGACAGAACACTGCCTCGAAACTTGTCCGGGATCAGGACAGACGAATTTCTGAAACAGAGGAGGGATGTCCCAGATAGAGGAGGAGAGGAAGAATTTACAATTGTGAGGACAGGATTGCTTCGAAGCGGCGTTCAGTTCGCACAAGGTGAATCTGATCTGGCGAATCTTATTTATATCGACCTATCGCTGGTTTGTTGGTGGTGTCTTGTACTATCAGTCATCGTGAAGCGAGAAACGACGTCGTCTAGCCGGTCCGAGCGAGCTCGGCGCTCTCTTCCCGCGTAGCGCCGCAGGATATTCGCTGCCCTCTGTGCTGTGACCTTCCACAATCCCGAGGTGATAAGAGTTCCAATCCAGATCGAGCGAAAGACTGCGAAACTTCGACCATCTTCCTCACCTCTCTCTCATCTAATCCACGATTCTTCGCCTCTCCGCCTCGCGCACTTTCCGAATGGCTTCAACTACGGCTACGAACGCTCCTGCGCCTCACAACCCTGAACTAGTCGTGAGTCTCAATCTCCGAGGATGACTTCATCATCCGCGAATGTCCGTCCTCGATCGGAGATGCTACGAGGCAGCTCAGATAGAGACCTAAATAGTATAGAAAGGCTCTGGAGGGCAAGATCGGCGTCAGAGGGCGAGTGAGGGCGCACGATGACGAGTTGTTCACTGATCGATTCTCGTCTCTCCCTTCACGTCGCATTCGTTCACAGATCCGCAAACTCGATGAAGCAGTTACCATCTTCAGTGTACCATTCAAACGTATGGGTCTCGTCCCTTTCGGAGGTCGTTCCGTCAGTTTTCGCTTTCTCCTCCCTTTTCGCCCGGGCCTCTCGCAAGATCACTGACTACTTCGATTGATCAGACTGCGATCAAACTCAAGTCAGGAAACGTTTGGCTCGCGGCGTCCCATCCGCTCTGTCCTGACACTCTCAGCACGATCACCTCGCTCGGCCCCGTCAAGCATATCGTAATGTTTGACGCCGAGCATGGAATGTTCACCGAGTCTTACCACAAAGGTCAGTCAGGTTTGCCTTCCTCTACCTTGAGTGCGAGCGCTACCCCGATCTTTAGCAGCTGACGCTTTCGAGCCTCTATAGCATTTCCCGAAGCGAAACTCTACTTCCCTCCGAGTGCGACGAAGAAATGGAAGTCGAAAGGATTACTCTCTGAGACTTCGACAAACGTGTTCACCTACGGGGAGGGTAAAGGAGATCCGTTCGAAGTCGACACGAAAGGAGAGATCAAGTCTGCCCATTTCACGAAAGCTCATGTCAACGAAGACATCGCTTTCTACCACGCTCCTACGAAGACGATGATCGAAGCCGACCTATTGATGAACCTTCCACCTCATGAGCAAGTGAGTACACCTGTGCTGTCCGTGGAATAGACATCTTGGCTGATTCGTCGTCTCCTCTCCAGTATTCGAAAACGTCTCAACGTAGCTCGATCCCGTTCTTAGATCACGTCACCCCTGGAAGCGGAGTTCAGCAAAAGATGTTGTGGTACCTCATTTCGAAGAACAAGCAAGAAATGAGTCGCGCCGCGAAGGAGGTAGCGGGTTGGGACTTCGACCGCGTCATCCCTTGTCACGGAGACGTTATCGAACCAAACGGAAAGAAAGGTGAGTCTCAAGCTCTGCTAGACAGTACGCGTCGATAGGACTGACCTTAGTTCTTCTGTAGCTTGGCTCGACACCTACGCTCACTTTTTGTCGATGTAAAAGTCACTGTACATTTCGCAACTTCTTCGTTTCGTCCTCGACGCCGGTTCCCCTTTTCACCTTGTTCGTACAACAGTTCCGGTTATGTAAATAGTGTTGAGTTTACCCCCCGCTGTGGCCGAAAGACGCGCGATATCATCGGTTCGACCAATCTCGTTCGAGAGTCCCAGCTCAGAACGCACAAGGTGTCGTCGACTCTAACGTTCTCTAGTCTCCGAGACCCTTCAATATAGCTCTTCATACTATCTCTAAGCTTGTACGGCCTGTCACCGAAATCGGAAAGGAAAACTTTCGCACGGATCCGGAAAGTTGAACCAGCCCCTCCCTTGTCTCATCTTCCAATCTACTCTGTCCCATCTCCTCGATTTCGTATTCCTTCCTTCGTACATTCTCTGTTGTTCCGCCATTCATGTAAGTGAGACGTACTGTCTGCGACGAGGGAGCAGGTCAAAAACAGACGAAGATGAGCTTGTCAGTAGAACTCGTCCAACTTTATCCACATTCCTTCTACTACCTTTCATTACAGCGACACATCGCTCCACCCCAAGACTAATCTACACGGCAGAGCATCATGGTCAACTGTTGTGCGGGAACCGCGATCGCTTTCAGCTGGGCGTGAGTTTTGGCTTCATTTCGCGCACTCACTCGTATGATTGTACAGGAGCTAACATTGAACCACCCACCAGTGCCGTGCTTCTTCTGATCTTTGGTAACATCGCCCAGATCAACCCCAATTCAGTCCCTAGACACCTTCGCATCGTTATTATCGATACTTCCGGTCTCGCTGATGCTCTTTCAGCTTCTTCCGGAGGCGCACCTTCAAACTTCACCGACCTCTACAACTCTGGCACTCCTTACTTCACGAAGAACTTGACGAAGCCCGACACGATGGATTGAGAAAGATTTACGAGTACGGACTTTGGGTACGTTTCTCCCTACCGCAGCGCTTCGCGAGTCTCGTTGACATCTTACTGTCGGACTCTTCTGTAGAGCTACTGCTCGTCGAACGGTGGAGTCGGAGACGACCGATCTTACTGCGAAGATGCCACGATTCATCCGGCGTTCCAACCTGCGAAAGTTCTGATGGCCGACATCCCCGAAGACTACTCGAACGCTCTCAGCGAAACCCTTCCGGATAACGTCTTCACTGCTGACGGTTGTAGGTTTAATCTCTCGCTTCGTTACCCGAGCTCAAAAAGCTCATTCAGCGTTTCTGCGATTTCCAGACCTCGGACATTACACTCGAGCTGCAGCGTACCTCATCATGGTCGGATCCCTCGCGACGGCTCTAGCGGCCCTCTTCGCCCTCTTTGCCCGTCGATGCGCATTCTCACTCGCCACAATCTTCAGTATCATCGCTTTCCTCGGGCTCGCAATTGGATTGATCATCTACACGGTCATCTTCGAACGAGCTATTCAAGCCATCAGTGACGCTACTATCAGCGGTGTCAAGGTTGGAATCACCCTCACTTATGGAAACGCTCTCGTAAGTTTGTTCACCGTTCAGCTTCGTCGAAACCTGCTGATTCCTCTGTTATTCGTAGTGGATCCTATGGGCTGCCTGCGGATGCATGCTTCTCACCATTCCTTCGAATGCCTTGGCTTGTTGCCTCGGACGCAGCGACAAGTAGAAGCTGTCAATTTCCTCTCTTCTGTCCTAAACCTCGTCCCCGCTTTCTCGCTTGATACCCACTGTAGCCTAGTCTCGACTCCAGAAGCAGCTGCTTGCGCTTAAAGTCTCTTTCGCAATCGAAACTGTAGCCTTACTCCTGCAATGTTGCGAAAGAGGTGAGAAAGAGAAGGAATCGAAATGCAAGTGTGAAAGGGGAAACAACGACATGGCTGAAAGGGGAGGGCAGAGTCGGAAGCGGAAGAAGTACAGGCGTAGGGATTGAGAGAAGAAGAGAGGGAAAATAGACAGAAAGGGAAGAAACTAAACACCATCCAACCTCCTCCTCATGATAGCGTCCAAGCGTGCTTGTCTCGCCGCTTCCGGATCGTTCGGTGGAGGAGCAAGAGGCGGGGGACGATGAGCTTGTTGAAGGTTTGCGAATCTGGCTCGGCGATCTTGTTCTTCTCTTTCGGCATACGCATTCGCGAGAGCGACTCGTTGCTGCATGGCGAGAACTCGTTGCTGATTCTCGAGAATGATGTCGTTTTGTCGACGAAGAGCTTCGATCTGAGCGTTCTGGTGGGCGATAGCTCTTTCAGCCGCGTCTGGACGAGCTTGTTGAAGGGGAAGTTGCGCGGGATGGTTGTTGGCAGGAGGAAAGTGATTAATCCAGGGGTTGTTGTGCATCGGAGGTCCAAGAGGGAGAGGACGAGCGTTCCAGGGCGGTACGTATGCGGCCACGGCGGGATATCGAGGCGCTTGTCGATCGGGTTTGTCAGCCGCGAGCTTCTCGGCGTATTCTTGCGTCTTGGGATCAAGTTCTGCTTGAGCCTTCTTGCGAGCTTCTTCAACCTGTGCGCGAGAAATTATGAGCTCGAGACAGTGCAAAGAGCTTGGATCGACAGGACCACTCACCTCGTTGAAATGTCTAACGTCCGTATCATCCCAGAGGGGACATTTCGAGGAGTTTCCGTTCGGGGCGCCTGGCGCACTCTGATCGAAGTGAGAATAGTCTTTGACCTAGCGACGTTCAGAGAACGAGCGGTCAGCCTGTAGAGAAGCTACGAACGAGGCGAGAAGAGGATCTAACCACTGCTTGACAAATGTAACACGAGAGAGCGCCGCATTTCGAGCATGTAATCCTATCGAAGCGAACCGAGAATGGTTAGATCGATCAGTCGAGAACAGTGACAAGCAAGGTCGACGTACTTGTTACAAGCTTCTGACTTGATGTATTTGAGTTGACATTTCGGACACGATCGAATCATTGCTTCGGTCATCGCATCTGAAAGTTGTGAGCGAGCACGAATGGAGTCAGTGGATTGAGAACAATGCGAGCGAGGGTTGAAGGACGATGGGAAGTCAGCGATTCGGCTCACCTTCAACAGCGTGAACTCCACCCATTCGAGATTCTCGATCAGCTTCTTCGCAAGTGAGAGGTACATGTCCTTCCTATCAGCTCGTCACGTTCCGGCGTCAGTACGAACCGAAGCAGGACGAGAATGACAGGAGAGCCGTTCACCTTCTTGCATTTGCGACAAGAAACCTTCCCGCAGTCTTCCCTCAAACAAGTGAACAGGCGTTCGTTCTCGTTCTCGATGTACACAGCGAAAGGACAGAACCTAGACCCACAGGCAGAGTCAGCTTAAGAGGGCGCTGAAAGAGGGAGGAGAGGCGACGCACGGGCACTTCTCGAATCCCTCAACACCTTCGAAAGCCATCTCCAGTTCTTTGTCGGCTTGAAGTCGTTCCAAAGTAGCTCGCATCTTCTCGGGCATCCATGTTTCGTGGTCCTTCGACGAGAACAATGCATCGCAGTCGGTCATGCAAGGAAGAGTCTAGGCGTGCGAGGAATGAAGAGTCAGCGAACGGAACCCCCAAGTTGGTGCTCGAAAGAACGCTCACATAGTGTTGATCCCCGATACGATGTGAAGCATTGCTGATCGCGCAGTCTCTGCAGAAACGATGACCTTTCTCGCATGGAACTGTCCGAAGCTTCGATCGTCAGTTCTCGTCCGTTCGGCGGAACAAGCGGAAGGACTTACCAGTATTCTCGAGAGCGTACTGGTCGAAACAGCACTGACATTCTTCGGCTTTCCCTTTCTTCTTCGCCTTTTCGTCCAACTTGGCTCTTCGTTCTTGTTCGGCTTGGGTCTCTTTCTCAAGTTTGAGCTTGATCTTCTTTTCTTTCCTTTGAGCGAGGAGCTTGTTCTTGATCCATTCCATCTCCTTCTCCAATCCTTCGTCTTTCTCTTCTACCTCGACTGCCTCTCCTCCACCAGCTCCATCGTTTTCGCCTTCTTCTCGTGGAACCCATTTCGTGATCTTCTTCGTAGGTTTACGGCGGTTCTTCAGAAGCTGAGCGTTAAACTCCCCAGCTTTCGAACGAGTATAGAGCGAAAGATAGGCGGGGGCAAAGTAGGAGGACGCTATCTCTGGCGAGAGGAAAGTCGACTTGATGAGAGTCGTCGGGAGAAGGGCGAAATCGGTATAAAGTTGGTCCAATCTGTAGATTACGACGGATGTATCAGTCTAAGCTAAGAAACTCGGAATGAGTGCGAGCGGAGGAGGGGTAATAACTCACGCGAGTCGTTTGTAGAGTGCGCTTTTTTCACCTTCGCTTCTCTTCCTCGCTTTGACATCTCCCCAATCGACGTCCTTCTCCTTCTCGGCTTCTTTCTCCACCGGGACCTTCGGGTACCCACCCGGAATGCTCAAGAGGTGATCCATGACCTTGTCGAGATCGTTCCCGAATTGAGGAGAAGCGAGCAATTCTCCAGCGTGCGAAGGGAGGAGATCGGGCAGGAGCTGGAGGAGCTGTACGAGAGGTGAGGGAGGTGGTTCAGGGGTAGGAGCTTTGGCAACTTGCGGTTGTTGACGTTCGGCCGTGATGTCGACTTCCGCTGGAGTCGAGATTCGACGTTCTTTCCCTTTCCCTTTCCCTCCGGCTGGGCTGCTTGAAGCGGCCTCGACGATCACAACATCTTCATCGTCATCCGAGATGACAAGATCTGCTTCTCTAGATCTGGCTTTGCCTTTGCCCTTTCCGCTTCCGTTTCCTCCGGTTTCCGCTGAAATCTTTCTCTTCTTCGCCGAATCTCCGGCTCGTTCGTCCGCTCTGACCACCTCGAGGTCTTCGTCGTCGTCTTCGGGTCGGAAGAGAGCTTTCCCTTTCCCTTTCCCTTTCCTGTCCGCACCATTCGCAGCTCCTCTACCTTGGCTCGATCCGGGTTCTTCTTCGTCGATTTTGCGTTTCGTTCCGGCAGTCGAAGGAGTTTGCTGCTGAAGAAGCGCAGGAGCAGGATTTATAACTTCTTCCATCTTCAGGATAGCTCCTGTTCAGCGTGCAATGGCTGTATGAGATGCGAAATCCGGCGGAGAAAGGGAGGAGAGAGGAAGCAAGTGACTCACCTTGAACTCGATCCTGTTCAGACGCACCCTTCCAATTGTCTTTCGCGCTGAGATCCCACGCTCTCAATCCATCTCGTCTCGTACACAAAGGGAAGATTTCTCGAAGTTGATCGAAATACTAACGTGAAGATAGAGCTCTCCGGTCAGCGATGTTCGGGTTCTCGATCGATCAGATGAGGCTCAAAGGATGAACTCACGTATCGAGGAGGCGCAGCGAGCTCTTCCGAGTCTGATTCAGAGTCCGGATCCTCTGTTTGATGAAGGGGGCCTGGAGGAGGTGGAACGTCTGCCGCGCCTGGAGGACGCCACGGTAGCATAGTTGAATGTGCCGTCTATGAGCTCTGGCTGTGCGAATGCGTGAGAGTGGTCGCGAGATGTCGAGGAGAGGGTCGGAAGTTGAAGGACTACTCCGAGGTTCATGCATACAGCGTTTCGCATTCCTTTCTGGAGAAGGCGCTACGGACAAGAAGACAGGGTCAATGCCACTCGATAGCCAAACAGACTAAAAGTTTTATAAAGCAGAGACGACCTAAATTTCGCAAAAACGCCACGAGCTCTCTTTTGAGTTCTCGCCTGTCGACGCAAGATAGAACATCCACACCAAAGACAGACACAAAGATACTGATAGCAAGAAACGTCTCGCACCCAATACGAGGTAGAAACCAATCAAGCTCAAGCTCAGCTTGAACGTCCAATTTTTATCCCTCCTTCCTCCCTCAACGCCTTCCTCTCATACTCGGTCGAGTCTTGCTCTTTCCAGTTCTCCCTTCGTCCTCTGCCACAACCTCTTTTCGCCTCTTCTCCACCCTGTCCGTTTCACCATCGTCCGTTCTCATCCTCTTGCCAAGCCTGAATCCATCAGGTTCCGTGTTCGCCATCTCTCCCACGCAGCCTTGAGACAAAGCGTCTTCAGTGATGTTGTCATTCGTCGAAACTCGAGATTCCGAAGACTGTTGATCTGGCGAAACAGGAGTTGCATTCTCGAACCAAGTCGCCTGATCATTCGCTTGCATCGACGGATCGGACAGGGTAGAGGTGGCCAGACGAGGTGAGGGAGAAGTGTTGGTGGGTCTTTCGAGAATGTCGGATAAAGTAGGTGAGATTCGCGGAAGTTGCGGACGAGCTTGAGGTCGTTGATCTTTCTCGCCTGCATTGTCCTCCTCCTCCTCCTCCTCGTCGAGAACGCCGAGCGATACCGACGCCAGATACTGAGCTTCCACAGGAAGACTAGGTTTCGTTTGAATCCTTGAGGCGACGACTTGAAGAGACCCTCGAGCTCTCTTCAATCCATTCTCCAACACTTCGAGAAAGTCAATCACCTTGCTTCTCCTCCTCCTGAGACTGTCGAGTTCCGCGTTCGTCAACAAGCGGTTCGTACTTTCCTCCTCCTCCCGATTCGATGCGACGATCTGACCTCGATTGCGAAGGAGCTGCAAGAGAAGACGGTCGCCCTCTTCTTGCACGATTTGTCGATCCCAACAAGCTTGAAGGAAGAGAGCCGTACGCGAGCGATTGTGCGGAGAGAGAAGCCAGGTAACGATGTTGGATGCGAAGAGCGGAAAGAGGAGCACCTCCAGGCGATGTCGTTCAGCGAGTTTGCGAGCTGCTTCGAGAGGTAGCCAGACTCCTTTCAAGCATGAGGTTCCTCTTCGCACGACGTGACGTTGCATCTCCGACTAGAGAAGTCGATGTTGGTCAAAGAGGGGAGTCTCGCAGAGTAAACCTGGGTAAGGCGACTCACCTTGAGACAGACGTCTTTTTGTTCTCGTGACAATCCCGCAGCGTTCAACAGCTTCGTGCAGTTGATCCAGTTGTTGTCTATACGCCATCGATCGTCAGCTCGAACGCCAGACCACATGAATTAGAATTAGCGACTTTACCGATTCTTCGCGCAACTACATGGCCATTGACTTCGATCGACACGACAACCGCGAGCTGGTCCTCCCACAGAGTTGGATGCACCGTTGAAGGTTTGGTCTCTTGCGGTCGGCTTCTCAATTGACCGTTAAGGAGGACGTCCTTCGACTCGGAGGAAACACGACGTGCTTGGGCTAGAGCGGGTCGAGGGTTGAGAGCTGTCGAGCGATCTGGAAGGTTTGGACCTTGATTGGGTACGGTCGAAACTGAAGAGTATCGACGCTGTCTCGTATATCGTTCTTCGTTGATCGGTCGATAGATCGTTCGCGAAACGATCGCTGGGTCCGGTTGACATGAAAGGAGACGGGATTGGCTGTTGACGACGACCTCTACGACCGGCCGATATACAGTCGGAAGAGCTATACGCGGATCAGCGGAACCGGGCCTTGAAGAAGACATGTTGGAGCGAGTTTTCGAACGAATCGAGCCCGATTGATCCAGTCCTCCTCCTCCTCCTTCTCCTCCTCTCGGACGTTCGCCCAGGGGCGTCGAGGCACTCCCCTTGAGCGGGGAAAACCATTCCAGTTCGGACGGTGGTCGAGAGTGAAGAGCGAAGGGGGCAGAAAAGCTGGATTGGGGAGGGACTGAAGAAGAGGGAGCAGAGGGCGCTGGAAGGTTGAGGTCAGGGAAAGATGGTACACGTGATCGTGATTGCGGCAAAGAATAAACCGAAGGTATACGTGGTGTGGAAGCGATTGAGCGGAGGAAGTTTGGCGAGGAGGTTTGGGAAACATCTTCGGTCGTTGGCGATGGCGGGTCTTCGATCGTTGTACGAGCCGAAGATGAAGGAATGACAGTTCGGATCCCGTTTGCCGGTATCATCTCACGACGACGGCGGGGAGAGCCGTTTCCAGGTCGCTGCGATTGAGGTCGAGGAAGGGCTTTGAGGACCTCCCTCAGCGGTAAGAGTTTGGCGGAAGTGTCCTTGTCGAGAGTGAGAGTGGTAGTGGCTGGTGCAGGTCGTCGTGGAGTCGGGATAGTATCGGTCATCGAATGGTGAGGACGCGATCTGTGACGAAACGAGATGAGGAACGAGCGCGAATCGATCGGAGCCAACAAGGGATCCACTGTCAGCGTGCGGCTCTGACGAACAGAGAGAGGGAAAGACAACTCACTTCGTCAAAGTGCCATCGAAGATCCTGCTTCGAGGAGCGCACAATTGAAAGAGAAGAGCAAGAGAAAAGGCGCCTTTGCGTCGTCGGTCGAGAACCTTCCCCTTCCACTCGCGGAGTCCCGATGGAGAAGAAGAGAAGATGCGCACGGTGACTGTTCGAGCGTAGGGTCGAGCTGAATGAAGAGAGGCGCGAGAGTTGACAAGGTCCACGGATCTTCCGTTCCATCCATCGGTTCGACACGGAAACAAGCCCTGTACATCTGAGGTTCCTTCGTTGAGACTTCTCCCACCAGCACCTGCGCTTGTTCATGGTCACCGGTAGTGCACGAGGCGACAGAAGGAGGTCCGTCCGACAAGCTCTCCTGTCTCGGGGCCCGAGGGTTGTACGTCGTGTGACAGAGTTTTGCAACGTGGGCTCGATGGTGAGAGAATACAACAAGAGAACGAAGATTTGGACAACCCAAAACGAAAACGACGTACCGCAGACAGAAGGAGAAGAGAAAGGGAAAAGAAAGGGAGGAACGATTGAACTACTTCACGACTGACTCACGAACGGATGGACTAGACGGAATGAGCGACGGCTATGGAGACGGACTGACTGCGAATAGCATTGAGGGAGAACGAAGATGAAGGCGAAGGTGAAGGTTGAAAGAGCGGGATCCGATTATTCGCTAGTGAGCCAAGCTCCTCCCCGTTTGACATCTGAGCAAGAAAAAGAGCCTCGTGAGCCATAGTAGGTTGATGATACCGAAATGCTAGTGAACAACTTACATTTGTCCAGCAAGAGGCCAACATCTTTCATGACGAATCGACAAACGACGGTGCCGAAGAATTCGCTTGCTCGTCTCAGTTGACGCTCGAGACGGTGTCTTTCGGACACGGGTAGGAGAGCATAAGCCGAGCCTTCAGGTTGTGCTGTCGAGGAGGCAGAATTCAAGAGGAGGAGAGCGAGGTGATGGTCTGAACTCCCGAGCAGAAACGAATCAGTCGAGGTTCTTCCCAAAACCAAGCAATGAAAAGTGGTGCAACTCACCGATACACTGTGACTGTCGGAATAGTCGAGCGATAGTTTCGACGTAATGAGCTTGCGAATCAGTACTGTAACGAGACAAAAACAGCGTCAACACTTCGATCTCGATTGCGACGGCGTTCAATGAAAGGATGGACTGACCTGACTCCGTTCGCGTTCGTTACTCGATCGAACCCTCTCTGGAATTTCGAGCTCCAACTCGCGAATTGACCTCCAGTACTGCTTCCTTTCCTCCCATCTTTCCCGCTTCCACTCCCGCCTCCACCTCCCACGTCTTTCCCACTCACACCAGCACCGAGTCCTCCAAACTCCTTATCGTTGAACGCAGAGCTGCCGATTCCGCCTCCAGTAGGATTGATCAATCCTCCTCCGAGTTTCTTCGCCAAAGTGTTTTGAACTCCCTCGACGACCCCTTCGAAGTTCTCTAATTCTCGCATGAATCGACTCGCCTCGTCAATACACCAACGTTCTCCGCCTGATCCACTGTTTCGAGCGGTGTTCGCGAGTGCCGGGGATAAGAGGGATTGACCGACTTGAGATAATTGAGCGAGGGAAGATAGAACGATCTCCATCATTCGTACTTTCGTCTCGAGCGAGACTAGTTTTGAACCTGGAATCGACCAGATTTGAGAGGGAACATAGAGCTTCTCCGACAAGTATCCTCCTCCTCCTTGATTCGCAGGAGTCGGAGCGAGCGAAATGACCGAGGAACGACTTGCCGGAGGGGAAGAAGAGGAAGGCATAGTCGCGAGAACAAGTCGCATGAGGTGGAAAGGTCTTCGAACGGGAGGGATCGAGAGAACCGTATCTCTTGAACTCGCGGAAGATCGAGTCGGAGGTGTAGGAATGCCTCCGAAGGTCGAGTGAGGCGTCGCTGAGGGGTGCTGAGAGAGACTCGTCGCGGCAGTAGAAGGGACTGGGGGAGGGAGAGATCGATCAGAGTAGCGTCCTGAAGCGGACGAGCCGACTGAAGAGGAAGAATTCGATCGTCCGAGGGTCGAAGGGAATGGGGGCGCGTTCAAAGATGTCGGAGTCGGAACAGAAGGTTTTCGACTTGTGCTCAAAGTTGTCGTCGAAGAAATCGAAAGGGAGGGAGCGTGATGTCGGTTCGAATTCGAAGAAGTCGTCGAAGGGTTCTGCGAAAGAAGAGGAGGAACCGGAGGCGAAGTCGGTGCCGGTGTAGCATTCAAATCCGAGATCCAAGAGGTACCCGCAGCGTTGATCGGGATCTTCGGTCGTTTCTGATTCGGTTGACTGAGAGCTCTCAACCTGCCCGGTAGACTTCCGAACCCTCCTCCTCCTCCGCCACCGCTCGAGCTCGTTCGATTTCCCATTTCGTCGTAACCTGGCGAGGGTCCTTGAGAAGAACGATAAGACTCTTGACTCGGAGCTCTAACGACGATCGTCGCTTCGAGGTGTTCTTGGTGTTGACCTGATCCTCCTCCTTCGCCCGGTACCGGAGTCGTCAAACCTCCCGCCAACCTCCTCTGACTACCCGTTCCATCTTCCGGAGTCGCGGTGACCGACCTCGCGTAATTCCCGATCGAGAAACTCGAATTCGTCGAATGATGTGAACCTGCCGATAAAGAGGGTACCATTCCACTCGAGTAGAGTTGCTGTTGTTGTCCTTGACCGCCTTGAGAAGCGAGAGAAGCGGATCTCGCAGGTCGAAGTATAGAGGAAGGGTTCGATCCTTCAGAAGACATGGTTCTTCTCATCGACATTGACACGGAAGACATCGTCCCTCCTCCAATTCCTCCTCCTCCGACAGAAGAGAACGAATTGGTAGGTTGTCGAGCGGATTGAAGAGTGTAAACGGCCGAAGCTGAAGAACCTCTTCTCATCGGTGAAGAATGAGTGCTCGACATGGGATGAGCGACTGGTCCATTCGATGTCGTCGTCGGGAAGGACGGCGGTCGAGGTGAACCATTTTCGTCTGACTGCAGAGGATCTCGATCGACGACGGGTAAGTTCAATACTTCGCCCGCTTCTTCCTCCTCCTCCTCTCTGGGCCAATCATGACCGAATTCTATAGCTGTAACCGGGACAGGTTCATCTGATCCATCCCCTGAATCGGCACTACCACTGTCTTCACTCACTCGATTAACGGTCGGAATTGGCGGAGGTGGATGATCTGGAGGTGGAGGAGGAAGAGAAGTTGTCGGAGGGGGTGCAGGCGCAGATGTACGAGACGGATTTGTTGTCGGGATCGTGGGAGTGCTGTTCCCGGAGAGGGGAAGAGCTTTCGCCGTCGCATCGGAAGCTGTGCTGAGTGGCCGAGATTGAGAGGTCGATGGGCCGAGATAAGACGAATAAGGTGTATCGAGGGGAGTAGCGCGATTCTGGAGAGAATTCGAAGGGGAGATGACAGGGAGTTGAGCTATTCGAGGGATTCCATTGAGGGAAGAAGCTGAAGGCGCTGAAGGGGAGATTGGAGAAGAAGTGAGATCCGACGATAGCATTGCCTGACCGACGTGAGCGAGTGAAGGGGATGTCGGTCGAGAAGCCGAAGTCGAGGAAGAGGAGGAAGGAGTCGAGCGGTGAGTTGGTTGGCGAGGTTGAGATTGCAATTCCGTCGAAGATCTTCTCCGGTGAAACCTCATCGAAGCCGCTGTCGGACTTGGTGGATTGCCGTTCGCTTGAGATGTCAATCTGTTTGGATTCGAGCTCGAATTTGGTAAGACTGCTGCGGCGACGGTCGGAGAAACTGAACTAGCTAATGAAGGGTTCATCGCCAACAGCATCTTGATTCGATCTTCATATGTGTCGTGCTGTAAAGAGTCGCTCATGTGAGCAAGGCAAGAGAGAGCTAATGAAAGGAGAACGACGTACGATCACTCGCAATCTTCTCGCTTCATCCGCTTTCGCTTTCTCCTTCTTCTCCCACCTAATCTTTCGCTTCTCCCACTCCTCCACTGTTTCGTTCTCCCTCCTCGCGAGGTTCGACGAGCCACTCGAGAGGATCGACATTGAACTTCCGGTACTCCCTTTCCTCTCCATTTCGATACCTCCCACCCCTTTCGACTCTACCCTAGCCATAACTTCTTTCAACAGTCTCACTGATTGCGAGTAGGCGGAAATGGCGGCTGGGAAGTTGTTCGCCGAGTCCAACAAGACGGCCGATTGCGCTCGTTGAAGTGCGATCGTCAAGACTGATTTCGACGAGGTAGAAGTCGAGCTTGAGGACGAGGTAGGATTCGACGGAGGTAGTCTCGAGGAAGAAGGTACGGCGGTCGAAGTCGTACTCGCAGAGTCTCGTACTTGACGTTCCCTATCTTTTCTCGCCCTCCTTTCGTCCCTCGTTTCTTCCCTCGTGTGACCATGAATCGGATCAATCACGAGTTTACGGTTGACTGATCCTCCACCGGAAGAAGAGGGAGTGTTGGGAGTAGAACTGGTCGAAGGAGGGGAACGCGTTGAACTTGTTGTGTTGGATGTCGATCCTTGCCCTCCCGCTCGACTAGGGTCTCGAGGACTTGTCGGGTTGTTCGATATTGCATATGGGTGATTCATCGTCGTGACTATCAGAGTCTAGGAGTCGGAGAGGGGGAGAGAGATCAAGACGGGGAACTTGAGTGACGAGTTGAGACGAAGGAGAAGGCAGGAGGGAGAGGGAGGCGATGGGCGGCTAGCTTATATCTACTTGAGCATTCCCTTCCTTGTCGATGTCGTGTATGTGTCGATTTCGGTCGTATAGAGTTGGTGAGCGGAAGAAAGGAGTTCAACTCGCTTCCGGCTGCTCTCTCTGACTGAATCCATTTTCTTCCTTTCATCCGACTCGCTCCTAATGGACCCAGTACAAGATCTATCGCACCTGCAATGGCGGGCACCCGAATACCTCTTGTCCCTTCCGACGGGTCAACTCTCCTCAAACGAATTCGCGATGGACTACTTCACCCTGTCCCCCTTCTTTGACAAGCACTCGAACAACAATCAACTGAGAATGCAACTCATGTTCTCACGAGGCGGTATCCAGGGAGTGAACGAGCAAGAGGAACTCAAGTGAATCCAAACCCTCTCGATTTCTTCCCCTCTCAAGCGCGGGACTAATCGCTCGAGTGGTATGAAGACGCTTCGTGGGTGTAGAATACGTCATCAGTGAACGAGATTCGAAACCTCCAAACTTGTTCATCATTCACAAACGGAATCGAACGTCTCCAACGACCAGTTCAGTCAACTTTTCCCTTCCCTTCCGCCGTGGTGCTTGAGCTCACATAGATTTGTTCCCGTACGATCAGCAACGATCATCTCGGTATACCACATCCTCAACGCGAATGTCTATCAAGCTCCCACAGTTTATACAGTTCTGAACGAACGAATCGTAGGGTTTCTCTCCTATCCACTCAGCCCCATGATGTTGTTACTAACCTACGTCGCCCTCTCTCCAGCTGACCTCACTTCACGCCCTCGAAAGCTCTATGACCGACCTAATCCAACTCAAACCTCAATGGACTCCCGAAACCCTCTATCACTGGAACATAGCCCCTCCTCCTTCTTCATTGACCACCACGAACGCGCTCAAGTCCAGTCTCGACGCCGACCAATCTTCTACAATGGAGGAGGAAGTTGTCGATACTCAAAGAGTAGAGGATGGAGAGGATGAAGAGGGAAGGGAACAGAAGAAACGGAAATTGGAAGAAGGACAGAGGGAGGAAAGGAAACCGGACGAGTTTAATCCGTTGTTGTTCAAGGCGCTACAAGGGCTGGGGAGAAAATTACAGGCGGAACAGGTTTGAACGGACCAGGGGCTGGGATCATCCGGACGAAAAGCAGATTCAGGCGACGGGAACGAGCCGGGGGGGGTTGGGTCTGCTGTGAGTTCTGCCTGTTGGCTCTTTACTTGTACACGTAAAAGTAACTGATGTGTAGATGCTTCCCTGCAGCTCGCAGCGCGCGATCAACATCATCAGCGAAACAAAAGGCGATAGGCTACTCGAAGTGAACTAAGTTGCAGCGGAACCCTTCTCGTCCACCCGACCACGCCGCGGAGTCCCTCAAATGGATCGTCATCAATGAAAAAGTCAAGAAAACCGTGACTGGGATGTATCGGATCGAGGCGAGCTCAGAAGATTATTTCATTCGAAAACCAAGGCTGGAGGAGGGCGACGAAAGGAAACAAGATCGCAAGGCAGGCATGGGCTCGCGATTATCATCGAGATGGATGGAAGGATGGTACGGAGGTCTTGTGGACCATGTAGAGGATGACCGACAGAAGAAATACGATTTCGCGGAGGAATGGATTCAAAAACCTGCGCTGCGCTCCGTTCTGTCCTTTGCGAGAGGGTTAGAATGTACCGGGCGTCGCGAACAAGTTTATCTCCGGAAGGGTGGTGGTATCAGAGACGTGATGATGCGGTGGACATCGTTCGAGAGCAACTGCGCGAAAAGCAAAACCTCGATTTTTCGGTCGTTCCTCTTCATTGTGTGTGCGCCATATCCGTCATGTCGATGCGACCTTGAAGTCTGCTGGACCAGCTTACGAGGAACAGAAAAAGCAGCTGCGCGAAAAGTCACGAGACGACTCAAATTTCCAAAATTCATTCGGCTCGCGATCTTTGGCCATTCTTCTCCGTTCTCGCGCACCACTCGTTCTCTCGACCAGCAGCAGAGTTGTCGTAGCCGGCTCCATCCGCCCTTCCTCTTCTTCTCCTCCCGCGCGTTCCGTCGGATTATTCTTTCCTTCTCCTCATCCTTTTCGCTTCCGACTCGGCAATGGCATCAACAAGCAACAATTCGAGTAGTCCTCTGATCAAGAAGCCTAAATCGTATCCCTTTTGGCTAGGAGGTGAGTAACCCCATTCGGATTCATCTGCTGTTTTTTCTCTGGTTCCTGCTGACCCGAGCAACTGATCTTTACGTTTGCGCAAACAGGCGCGGCGGCTAGTTGGGCTGCAGTATGTACTCGTAAGCTCTGCCTACAGACCTTCTCGTTGACGGAAGTAGAGCACAAGCTAAACTTACCTCTCGTTGAATGATTCCGGTTCACTTCAGACCCTCTCGATTTGGCCAAAGTGTGAGTCAACAACCTACTATCAATGGATCGAGCGAGCGACTTGCGGTCGAATGGAATTGACGCTCGAACTTGTTCGAATTTTACTCTTCTTCGGTTGAATGAAACCCTTTCTTTTCTCTACAGACGAATGCAAACGGGAAAGAACAGTGGGATGTTACATACTTTGACAAGTAGTATCAAGAAGGACGGTACGTCTCCGGACTTGGACCCGCTACTTTCCGGCTGCGAACAAGAATCGCACGATTTTGTACTTCTGCTCAACTCACTCTCGACTATTCACCATGTCTCTAGGTCTTCGACGAGGAGCTTACGCCGGACTTTCCGCATCGATCCTTCGTCAAATGACCTACTCGTTAACCCGTTTCGGAATTTACGACGAATTGAAGAAACGTCTCACTCTTCCCGGAGAAGCGACTCTTCCCGCCTGGAAGATGGCGTTGGCTGCGAGTGTCGCTGGAGGAATTGGAGGGATTGCGGGAAACCCGGCGGACGTCGTTTTGGTCAGAATGACGGCAGACGCGGCGAAACCTGCTGAACAAAGGTTGGGGTACAAGCACTGGTGAGTTCATACGCTGCCTCTTGATAGATACTGTTCCCACTCCGTGTGATTGAGCGGAGGGACAGACTTGAAAGGGAAGATTCGCTAACCGTTTTGCGTTTTGCTCCTTCACTCGAATTTTGCAGCTTTGACGGTGTTTTCCGTATCGTGCGGGAAGAAGGCGCCGCTTCTCTGTTCCGAGGAGCTGGACCTAATGTCGCTCGAGCGATTCTAATGAACGCTTCGCAACTCGCAACGTGAGTATTATATTCCTTTTCTGGGGCGAGTTTGTCTCGTGCTGATTCGTTCTTACATGACGCTCGATTCAGATATGATGTGTTCAAGAACGCGATCTTGTCCTTTGACCTGATGAAGGATGGTCTCGGACTGCATTTCACCTCTTCTTTCCTTGCGGTAAGCTCGAGAAAACTCTTTGGACTGACGCAGGGTCTAACAACGAGCCTCAATTGAACGTCAGGGTACTGTCGCAACAACAATATGCGCACCTTTCGACGTCATCAAGTCTCGGGTAAGCCTTCAATTCCCCTCCCTCCTTTTGAATCCTTCTGCTCGAGCGCAAGCTAATTGCGACATGGGATGATAGATAATGAACGCTTCTTCCTCTGCTTCGGTCTCTTCCGTCATCTCCAACTCGTTCAAGAACGAAGGAATGACTTGGTTGTTCCGAGGTTGGACTCCCGCATGGATTCGTCTCAGTCCGAATACTATCATTATCTTGTGCGTGACCCTGTCCCGTCTGCTCTCTTCTCATACGTCGCCGATGAGGAGCTGACGAGGCAATGAGATGAACGAGTAGTATGACTCTGGAACAAATGAAGAAAGGAATTGACTACCTTCGAGCTTGAAAACCGACCACACTGAGTCGCCTCCCCTAATCTTCAACTTCGACTCATACTATCACCATCCTTTCGCATCCCTCATTCTGTATACAGTCGACCCAACCCATCGTATCTATAATCTCGATATCATTTTTCCCATCCTCCATCTCTGCCCGCTTTTCATCATCGTCAGCTCCTCACAGCATCGCATCTTCTCATCTTCTTTTTCATTTCTTTCTTTCTCATTTCTCAACCTCGCACGATAGACTTCAATGGAACACCCAAAATAGACTTTCTATTCGATTATCTCGGATTCTCAGGTTCGATCATCCCTCCGTCACACCGAGTGGCTGAAGGTCGCGCAGGCTGCGCTGCCACTCCGTTCCGTCTGTTGTGTGAAAACAGCGAATCACGATCAGACCACCTCTCTGCATTCAGCGAACCGGGATGAGGGGCAAACAGAAAACGATAAATTATTGGACATTTTCGAGGATGTGACGTCTACTTCGAGCTACTTTAGAGACCAGAATAGATAAGGCATTTACGATAGGTACCGACCGTGGGGCGGATCGATTTCGGAAACGACTGCTCGACCGTATCGACGTGACTCAAGCTCGATGATCTCCTTCGAGTATCTTTCCTCGGCGCCCTGGAACGGTGGACCTCGTTTGCGAGCACGTTGGGAGCCACAGAGGTTTTCTTCCAGTGCGAAGCGGCGACGAGGTCTTGTTGTGCGGTTCTCCCGTGAGCCTTGAGTTCCTTCATGGATCTTTGACCAGTTTCGAGACAGTTCTTGAAGATCTTTTCCTATATAGTTTCCGAGCGGTCAGCAGGTAAAAGCCTGTTGAGGAGAGCAATGGGCACTCACGCAAGACTTGATATCCTCGCGGGAGAAAGACGTGACGAGCTCGGTCACTCCATGCTCGCGTTCCGCTTTGATCTGCTCGACTGTATAAGGGAAAGCGTGGTGAACAATGAGCAACAACTCGACTCTAGCGGAAGATTTGTCACATACAGGTTGTGGCTATTGACGAAACAGACAAGCAACGATTTAGCTACGCAAGACCCGGAAACGATACGAAACGAGGAGCACTCACAATACTCGTTGAGCTCTTTCTCCTGTCACAGAGATAGCCGTCAGCGTCCTACATATCCCACAGCATCTGCAATCGAGGAAGAACGTACCGTCTCTTCAACTTTCGAAATGAGGCGAGCGGATTGATCCAT
This sequence comes from Sporobolomyces salmoneus, assembly GCF_050403485.1. NCBI lineage: Eukaryota > Fungi > Basidiomycota > Microbotryomycetes > Sporidiobolales > Sporidiobolaceae > Sporobolomyces > Sporobolomyces salmoneus. The sequence continues at coordinate 20,294 of NW_027481050.1, forward strand.
CCGTCTTCGAGTTGGCACGTGCATAGAGCTCTTCAGCATCCGTGATACGGCGGACTAGTCGTACCTTGATCTTCTCAAGGTGGGCGAGTTCCCGATCGAGTCGCGCGATTTCTTCTTGTATTTCTGCTTTCCTGTGCTCCCTGTTGTCCCAAACTGGCGCGACTACCGGCATAGCAGAGAGCTCTGACTGGAGACGTTCGAGAGCATGATGGTGTGAGGCTACACTTGGACGCAAAGAAATGAATCAGCGTACGACGTAAAAAGCGAAGAACGAAAACGAACCGATCGCGGTATTGGCGTCCTTCAATCGGAGAAAGGCGGAACAACAGAGCTGGTTCGCTTCATTGAACGCAACTACATCCTTGACGCCTGTCGATAGCGGGCGAGCAAGTCAGCTTCCGACACAGCTCAAGTCAAACTTTACCGATTGTTTCAGCCTCATTGACGTACCTTTGACATCTGTTCGTTACTTCCGTTAGCACAGATACGTCGATCTCGTCCAGAATCAAGGCTGCAGGAACTTACAGTTCGATTCCACTTTCTGCAGAGCTTCGACGAAAGACGCCCCATTGTGCGCGCCTCCCGGTAAACGAACGTATTGCGTGTGCGAGGCGGTGTGAGGAAGCGTTCGGGACATCAGCCTGGGAGAAACGGATCAAGAAGGGGCGCAGGCGGGTTGGAGAAACGGTTGGCTGAAGAACAAACGCCTCCGTCAGACTTTTTCGTGGACAAAGGCCCAAGAAAAAAATGCCGCTTTGGCCATCGGTAAGCTCGACCCTTGTTCAGCCCTGGATGCAAGTGCTCCGGGACACCTCCGCGGTCAGGGGAGGAATCAGGAGATGTCTGTGCTCACTCTCCTGAATGGAAGGCAAGGGAAGGTCAGCGTGCTCACCGTGCGATGCAGGGACAGGGAACGATCAACTTACGAAACCAAGCGACGACACGAGTCCCAAGGGATGTAGCGCCAGAGCAAGGAGAGAAAGGCAATGTGAGATCCTTAGATGGAGCCGAAGGTAAGAGACTGAAGTAGGGAGAGCACTGCTTTGTATTGCGTCTTTTGAGGACTCAGTAGGCCAAGAGGTAAGGAGAAAGAGGGAAAAAAAGAAGGGTGGATCACCTTTTTCTCGTTTCGAACGAGCGAGGAGGGATCGGGGAACTAAGGCAAGAATACACAGAAACGACAAAGGGAATCCTCCAAGAGTAAGAGAGTCGAAGGAGTGAACGATACAACGAAGGAACAAAGAACGAAAAAAACGAAAAGGCGATGGTACAAACGAAAAGAAGTCAAGGCAAACAAACGTGATATGGACAACAAACGAGTGAAGGGAAACGACGAGGGTGCTGTTGCAGCGTGGTAAAGAGGGAAGGTGACCGGTGTGGTCGTGCGAGGTTAAAGAGAGAGAGATTTGGAATCGGAGAAGCGGTATCGCAGAGGTCTGGGCGACGTCGACGGGAATGAGGTATGGATGTCTAATTGCGTCGTAGGTCGTCGTTGCTGAGGTCGAGTTCGATTTCGAAAGTCCCAACGGTGGCGTACTTTGCCCATTTGAGACTGTCGGCCCTTTTCCTCATCAACTTCTTTGCCATGCTGTCCTTCTTTCCCGGTCCCGAGTTCAACCCGAGTGCCTTCTCACGTTCTCTGTCCGCTTTCGTCTTTGGTCGAGCGAGACCCGAAGGGAGAGGAGTGAAGGCAGATTCGCGAGCTTCTTCTTTTTCCTCGTCATTTTGTTCCTCCTCCTCCTCAGTTCGTTGTTCTTGCCTCATCGTGGGTACCGTCATTCCACTGACGGAACGTTTCGGCGAAGAGATGCGGGTTGGGTAGGAGGAAGTGGAAGGAATCGGAGGAGGCAAAGTGGGGAGACGTTCGGGAGAGGAAGAGGGAGACGATGAAGATTCCTCGTCAGACGATGAAGCGCCGCGACGAGCTAGGCGTTGATCAGATCCGTAACTTCCTTGCATCGAGGAGGTGGTTGAGCGGCTGTAAGAGTGAGGGTCACGCGAGAAGGATGAAGTTGGCTGAAATTGTTGTTGAGAGAGGAATTCGAGGCTCGATCCGCCGTTCGAAGCTACAGCAAGTGGGTAGATGGTAAGCTACATGCTCAAATAGACCAACGAGGGCGTTCGGCTCACCTAGGGAAGGCATCGGGAGAAGAGAGAGCCTGGTTGGGGAAACTTTTCGAACTGAGGCGTTGAGTTTTCGACGAGTCGTTGAGCGAGTCAGCTGATGAGTGTTCTGAGGGAGTTTGTTTGTGTAGTGTTGTAGTCTCTAGCGGTTCGTTGGTGTAAAGGCGTTTAGAGTAGTTGGAGCTGAGGAAAGAGTTGAAAGAGAGCTCTCCGCTTCCCCAGCTTTTCGAAAATCGCTTTCGCTTGTTCGTCGGGACGCGCTCCACTTCGTGTACGCTGCAGTGTTGCGCCGTAGAGCTGTTCAACCGGTGCAAGCGAGACCCATACTCGTAGCGAGCCAAAAAACAACGGAGACGTCATCGACGAAACCCAAGGTCACGTTTTTCTCGTTTCGCAAACTCGGCCTCAGCTCGTCTCAGTTCTGCACTCCATCAGCCTTCAGGATGACAGTGATCTCTCTCACGAGACAAACGAATCTCTCCCACTCTTGGCAAAGTTGCGAATTTCGTTCACGGAGCCGGTCAAAAGTTCAAGTGTTCTTCTGGTTCTCGCAGCGCCCAAGGTTTCGTGTTATCGTGATTGGATCGCGCTGTCAAGATGAAACTGCGAGAGGGAAGTATCTTGGGTCAGCAGAGTTGACTGGCCCAAGCGAAGGGTGCGCTTCTTGAAGCTTGCGAGACGAGCTCAAAAGCGAAGGAGAGAGATTCGGTCGTTCCTTGTGCCGCGTTCTGATACCCAGCTCTCGTCGAGAGGCGAAAGGGTTGACGTGTACAAACAAGAAAGAAAGGGTACTGTATTACTTCCGATCATCGCTCGAAGCCAACTCGAAAAGAACTTCGTCTTTGCAACTCCGACTTTGTCCTCCTCTCTTCTGTCCGAGTGTTCGATCCTTCGTCGTTACGTAATCGTAGATCAGAGGGGTCGGGGAAGAGGAGGAGGCGAGACAAGGTCGTAACAGAGGCGAGAACTCGAGGTTTAAACAAGAAAGGTGAAATCAGATTCACGAGTGAAGGGGGTGCTACTTTGTCGCGTTTGTAGAGCTTGGCGATTATCGGGTCGTGATACTTCTAGTGTAGGAGACTGTGACGGAGCTATCACTCTGTGGCGAGACTAAACGAGAGAAGGAAAGGTCAGTCAACTTTTTCTAAGACTTGCGGGAGATGAAGTCCTGGAGACTGACCTGTCCTGAACGCTGAGATCTAAGACGACGACTCTGTGACTACCGGTGGAGGGTAAGGGTCGGTCGGAAGAGGCTTGAGGATCAATGAGATTTCGTCGCGGTATTGTGGCAACTGTTTGCCCGTGCGAAGATGTCGCTCCCAGTCATGCTGCATACGAGGGTGAACGAAAGTTCCGATCGCTACAGAGATAAAGATGCTGACTGGCGAGTCTAGAGTACCTAATTGATCGAGGTCGACCAATTCTCCGGCCTTTTCGTCGGTGAGTCTGATTCCGTCGTGCAGCAATCTCAGATCAGTTCGACATTTGTCCGGTTCGACTCCAAAGCGAACAGCCAGTACGACGAGTAGATTTCTCATCCTGAAGTGCTGGACGACGTTGATGAGGAGGTCGGGAATCTCTCGAGACTGGAACTGCAATCGTAGAATCACTCGATCCGGTGCCACCATCGCAGGAGTGAGGGACTGAGGAGGAGCAATATCTCGATGCAGTGTTGAGGCGGCAGGAGGAAAAGGTGATTGTCGGCGTGGCGCGGAGTTCTGAGCGTTGATCTGGGGTTCTGGTTGTTCATGTTGGGCGTTTGGTTGCTCCTTCTCCTCGACTCGAGCCTCTACCTTCACCTCTTGCTTGAATCTTTTCACCTTGTTCGACGCTTCATCGGAATCTTCGATAGTTTCTCGTTTTCCTCCCCCTTTCTTGTCGAAATCGTTCTTGGTCTCGACTTTGCTCCCGTGCACGTCGAGGGTCAAGAACGTGTGACCTTGAATCCAATCGGTTGACCAAACTGACTGAGTTACTTCGATATCTCAGCAGAGTTAGGGGACGTTTCGAGTTAAGTGAAGAGGTCGATTGAGAGAAGGAAAGTGTTCAGCAGCGGCAGAGAGGGCGTGGTCGAGAGTAGCGGGGAAGGCGACGGCGACTCTTCTTGAGCCTCGATGGAGGATGAGGACTTTCGACGAGCTGCGAGTCGAGAGAGAGACGGGAGATTAGGAG
>NW_027481049.1:0-24380 GCF_050403485.1 Sporobolomyces salmoneus
GAGATCAATCTGCTTCTTGTCGGCAGCGGGCAATAGCGATACAAGATTCTAACACGCGGTCAATGGTGCGCGCCCTTCAAAAGTCCACACGGACAGAGAAGCGGGGGAACCTCTAGTGTTTCAGCAGAGCAGATCCTGTTCCAAACCTCGATCAAGATTTGACGAGATACACTGATGTGACTCATTCACACAAAACCATCCAGCGGCTACAAATGACGTAGTCTAGTAGAAAGTCGAGGGACGGTGGGCAAGGAAGAGACCGCGGCTCTTGACGACACGGTGAGGAAGAGGGAATCGGAGGTTGGGGGTGAGAAGTTGCTTGATGTTGGGACGACGGACATCGGCAGTCTTCTCGATCTCGGCAACACGGAGGATCTGTCGTCGTAATGTACGAGAGAGTCAGTCCGCGAGCTCTCAACCGAGAGACGAGAAATGGAAAAGTCAAAAAACGAAAACGCACCTGAACCGAACGGAAACGAGCACGGTGACGAGCAGCCATGTCTTGGTAACAAGCGTGGACAGCATCGGCACGGGAGAGCTCACGGTACTCCTTGTACATGTTGTGGGTACCGGATCGCGAGTCGTAACGAAGCCAAATACCGAAGTTCTTGACCTTGAGAGGTTTCTTCTCGCTGATCTGCAGGAGTCGAGTATCGAATCAAGGAGAGCGGATGGTCAGTCGAGATGTTCTTTGCGCTTTCCTTTTGAGCTGTATCGTCCGCCGATAGTCAACCTGTTGTCGACTTTCCGTCAAAATCGACTCGACTTCCTTCCCCTCTCGAATCTATACTTTTCCCACTGATAACTCCTGCTTAGCCCACCCAAGTCCGTCTCCACCCTCCCATGATCGACGAGTTGATAGTCCCACTCCCGTTTCCTGAGTCTGTCGCCGGTGCCGATTGACCCTTCCTCCGCTCCTAATTAACAACAGTTTCGAAAACTCGCCAACTTACGACGTTGACGGCAACGACCTCACCGGTAGCCTTCTTGACCTTACGAAGCTTGCGCAAGAAGTACCAGAAGCGCGACTTGGCAACGACGTCGTTGGGGGCGAAGATGCGCATACGGTAGAGCTTGGGTTGAGGCTCCTTCTCCGACGGCAACTTGCGCCCGATGACCTGGTACTCAGTGAAGCGTCCCATTGCTGTATGGTTTGAAGAAGACGAGGCGCAATAAGAGGGGTAAGAAGTGGATTCGATGAGAGCGTGAGGGAGAAGTGAGCAAGGGAAGAGGGAGAAAGATCGGGATCGAGTCGAGAGCGGTTCGGAGGCGATAGTTGAACGGATTTGAAGCGTTTTCGAGAGGTTTCGAGGTATTCGGAGAGGTTGTAACGTTGGAGAGGAGGTCGAGGAGAAAAGGTGGAAAAGAGGGTCAGCAGGCGATTCGAGCAAGAGAGGGAGGAAGCAGGGCAGCACAGAGTACTCCAACCGCAATGCTTTACGTACTCGGTAAAGGGGGGATGCTGGAATGAAGCAAGCAACGCCAAAAAAGGAGAGGAAAGAGAGAAGGGCAGGATGAAATTGACAGCACCAAAACTCTGCTCTCGTCCGCTTCACTCCACTCTCTCGGTCCTTGAACCTGCAGCTTGTCTATAGCGTCCATCCACCGCCTGTACCAACCGCGACCTCGGTTCGTGCCCTCTGTTGTAATGAAAGAATGACCCAATGAAACTTCTTCCCGCATCTCTCGAGAGTTGTCCCGTTGCTGCAGCGAGATTCAAGACTGTTCTAGACCTGTCATCTGCGGTATCGGCGCTGTTCAGCAGCAGAGAAAGTTGCGGACCATCACCTGCGGCCGAAGTCGTTCTCCTCTCCCCTCTTCCTCATCTTCCAGCTCATCCGAACATGCTCTTTACGAGACCGCTGCTCGCTCGTGCGGCTTGGAAAGGTAAGCAGGACCTCGCCCATCTTGAGAAACCCTGTCGAGAGAGCTGGCTGACTTTCCTCGGACCCTGTTCCCTTGCTCTCTCCTCCCTGTAGGACCTTACTTTACGGCGTTCCCAGGCATTGCAGAAGCTGTCAAGACCCACACTCCGATCAGAACGTCGGCTCGAGCGTGTACAATCCTCCCTAATTTCATCGGGTTCGTTCCTCTTCCGAGTTGATTCATTCCTCCGCTGCGCTTCCGATCGCTGAAGTCTTCCATCGTTACCTGTAGCCTTCGCTTTCTCGTACACAACGGTAAGCAATACGTTCCCGTGCATATCACGCCCGAAATGGTAGGGCACAAATTGGGAGAGTTTGCGCCGAGTCGACAACCGTATCGAGGACGGTTAGTACTTCTTTCCGTTTGCCAATATTCGTCCTATATTAACGAACGAGTGAGCACTCCTTTCACAGAGCTGGTAAAAGTCGCTGAGCGTCGAGCGCAAGTCGTCAGGGTTTCGATTCTATTTCTTTTTGTTGTAATTGATTGCATGGCCTCCCGTCCTACTGGTCGTCCTTGTCGTCCTTGTCGTGCCTGATGAATGATTAAGTTATCACGAGCTGCGCAAAGCGATAGTGTTGATCTTGCGACAATCGCCGCGATTGCTTTCGAGAAATTTGCGCTCTGATTCCTTTCTCACTCAACATCACGCTCCGACTCATGCGCGTTTCTGATCTCGCATCGGCGCTTGGTGTACTGAGCTTGTGCTCGGCGACTCTATGCCATGGTAGCCGTCTCCCTCATTCCACCGTTCTCTCCCCTTCCAGCCCCACTCTTCTCTCAACGAATCCACCAACACTGTACGCCTTCACCGTAGACGAGACACTGGTGGCGATAGACGTATATACGGGTCATCTTCGTGAGTACAGGTTGAGCGTTTCAGGCGGATTAGGAAGAGGTTGACCGATGAGTTTGCTGCAGGTTGGAGTCGCAAGACCGCGCCAGGAGACACATCGACCCAGTTGCTTGAATGTGACAACAGTAAGCACTCTTTCCATAACCCGTCGCGGCTTCGATGGCTGACCTTCGAGTCGGATTCGACAGTCCTCCTGTCTGGCTCAAATCGCTCGATCGAAGCCGTCTCCCGCGCATCTGGCAAACTACTCTGGATCCATCACGTCGAAGCTGAAGAGGAAGAATCGAGACGTCCGCATCTCCTATGTAACGCTTCCTCGCAGACCACACTGATCCTTCACGGAGCAAAATCGTCCCGAAGACTCGTTCCGAGCAGCGGCGAGCTCATTTCGTCGGTACCCGTACCGTGAGTTATCATTCCTGAAGTCAATCTGCGACACCTCACTCAATACCGACTCGCTGCGGGCCTATTGTAGAATTGATTCTTTCCCGGTTCCGTTTCTCGGAGAAAATGAAGCGATTCAGCATTCTATCGCTATCGCCACCTTCCGCCAGGGGTCTGCTCTTCTCTCGGAGGTTGACCCGGCAAATGGTACCGAAGCCGTCCTGGTTGCCGCCAAAATCCGGAACCGGAAGAACAAACCGACGTTCGAGCAACTACTCACTTCCCCAGCGACGGGCCGTTCCGCTTATTTGTGGATCGAAGGAAAACGCCTCTTCTCCATCGACCTATCTCATGATACTTTTGGTCGACAGACGGAGCTGTCCGACGACGTGAACGGCTTGCGACGACTCGGCTTCGAGGGACGGGGGGTTTCGATCGTGAGCCGCGACGATGGCACGTTTGCGATTTTACGGTTGATGGATAATGGAGAGGTCGAGCGGGTCTGGCAGCTGAACCGTGCCGTGAGTTTCTTCAACCTCTTGATCCACCGTTGTCGCTATTCGACTTGCGAATTAATCTGGTCTGTTTCGTTGCGCTCTCCGAGGAAAGAGCGGTGCCGTGCGCTTCAGTGGCTTCATTGATGGTACAGAGACTCTGCACATTGCGAGACTATCTTGGTCGTCTACTCTTCAGGTATCAGAGCCTTCAATTTTGCATTCTTCCTTCTTCGCCGAAGCTCAAGTCTTGTCTTCTTTGACAGCTCTCGACTGTCGACATCGTCTCGTTCTCCCTCGAGACACAACTCACAGCACCTATCGTGAGCGGTCAGACGATTCCCATCGATCTGTCGAAAACCCCCCTCGATGATACGTTTTCGGTGAGTACAAGAACGCTAGCTCGTGTAGTGGCCGATAATTCCAGCGGTTTCATTGAGGACTGACTGTCCTTCGATACGCGTTTACAGTTCGCCCTTTATGCGCAACCAACGAAGAATATGTTGCCCGATTTCAAGTTCTTCTTCTCTTCCTCCTCGACGTCCTTGCAAGCGTGGAACGGACCGTCATTGGCGTGGGATTCCGGGAAACAAGACAGCTTAGGTACTGCTGGACACAGGGTCAGTCAGACTTGATGTCTATCTCGTTTCTTGCGGCAGCTAATCTCGTTCAGCGGCATAATTGTAGCAGGCGCTGAGTCTGATATCGTCGGCAACCTCGGTCGAGTTGCTTCGCAAGGGCCGAGCTTCGGTGAGTAACCATTCATCGCACTCGTGTGCCGAGTCGCTCTGACCGTTCTTGAGCATTAGGTTGACCGAACACTCTGGCGTTATCGAGTTGGTCATGGAGAACGAATCGAGCAAATTGCTGAACAATCTTCGGGTACGACGACACTCCTCTCTAGCTCACTTCCTACAAGTAGTAGCTGACTGCCTTTCCCGTCGAAAGAAACCATGCTCTCCGCGGGTCGAGTGAGTCTGGATCGAACCTCTGTCCTCAAGTATCGCAACGCTCAGGTACTTGCCGTCGCGGTTATCAACTCCGACGTGAACCTCTCGATACGGCTCTTGGCACTCGAAAACGGCAATGAACTCGGACGGGTCGAAATGCCGTTCGTGATTGATCGTGATTCTCCGGTTGGGATCGCCATGGTCGAAGATTGGATCGTTTGTACCTACGGAACGGACAGTCTCGATGTCCCGATGCATATTCTCGTGTCGACGTATCTCTCGCAACCGTCCGGATCCGAGTGAGTTTCCGTCTTGATCCCACGTTGAGTTTTGACGATCAAAACTGATGGTCGTCCTGGCTCGCGCACAGTGCTGTATTACCTCAATCTCGGACGTTCGCATCGTCGAAAGCCCATCATGTCGAAGGGTTCACGCAAACAAAGCTCGGTATAGCTTCGAGGGACTGTCTGCGTCAGTCGCGCCTTCTCTCCCTTTCCTCCCTCCTACGCGGGCCACGAGCACTAACCTACGACAGGCTTTATTGTGAGTAGTCACGGACAGCCTCGGACAACTAGTGATTCTCCCTAGGCGCGCTCTGAACCCACAGGCGCCCTCCTCCGCCGCTCGGAATGGGCAAGTTGCACGAGTGGAACTCCTCGAGACTCTACCTGTCGGAGGAATCCTGGGGCGTGATTCAGACGTTCGTGTCTCGAAGCTTGATTCGTGACTTGAGCCTTCGCTGACGTGTTCCTGTTCTCCTCCGTGTTCTCAGCTCGCCAGCGTCGAAAGAATCGGTACTCGTCCCGGTCACCGCGAATCAGAGGCGATGGTCGAATCGCCTGGATCCGAGGGTTTGACAACGTTCACTCTACGACCATCGGGATCTTTCGACACCCTCAACAACAAGTTCAGCAGGACGCAGGTCGTCGCAGTCCTAGGCACCTTGTTCTCATCTTTGATCATCGCTCGTTCAACAGTGAGTCGGAGTCCAAATTCAGGATAGAGTGTCTCGATCCCGTCGAGCGACTGACTGAACGTCATGATTCGTACAGGCTCGGAAACGCATCGTCAAGGCAAATTGGATTGAATAGTCGGTGACTGCTAGCACTAGAGTGAGATCGGAAACAGAAAAATCTCCGTTTTGATAATAACATGCTTTTGCTGCGAGGATTCGATCTACGATTGAACAATCCAGAAGAAAACAAATGCGAGGAGACCGATCGAAACGCTGAGCGCACCTCCGTAGTATGGCGCAGCTCCTCGAATGAATCGTTCGTACTCGTCGTGACGAGGCGGAGTAACCGAAACGACCGTCGTAGTTTCGATATTGGCCCAGCCATGACGACGGTGGTCGACTCGGAGAGTGAAGACTCCATGACGATCAGGAATGGTGAAGGTCGCTTCGTAGCGGCGAATTTTGGCCGAAATCTGTCGATTCTCGAGAGGGATCCTGAGATGCGGATCGAGCATGGTGAACTCGAGTTGTAGGTCCTCAGGCGCTTCCTTCTCCGATGTTTCGACGTCCAGAACATAATGCTGCTCTCGAGGAGAATCAGCAATCGGTTTCGAGCGATCACAGAGCGAATGACTTCAACAACTTACCAATTCATCCTTGACTCGGTACGTCGACGGATTCGAGAGTTCGCCTCCAGCGATACCGTGCCTCACCGCGACGACTCGTCGTTGGCCGCTAGCTCCGAAGGTCCACCGAGCGAGATCTAGAGCGAATGCCGAATTGCCAGATTCCGGGTACCTGCGATTTCCCAGGTCCAGACACGTTAGACCACGGACGACACAGGTAGACAGCTAGAGCATGAGAGAGCCGCAATGAGCCGGACGGTCGAGACTTACAGGCTTTTGTCGGTTTTGATTGACGAACTCGCGGCCTCGTCCGTGAAGAAGTCGAGGGATCCGACGACCGTGATTCGAGCGTTGTTTCGAGCTTGGAAGCCGCTGACTACGGCTGACTGACTACCGTAGTACTTCAAGTCCTCGAGAACGGAATCGGGCTGAGCGGAAAACGTAGTCGAAGGCGGAATGAGAATCGGTCGAAGGAGAGGGTTTCGTCCGATCGCGTGGAGGGCACCTTTGTAGAGGACAGGTGGTCCTGTGCGAGTCGAGGAAGACACGAATGGTGTCGGCACATTCGAAAGTGGAAGAACGAGCGAAGTGTGCGATCCGTCGTCGGATTCGAGGTCGTAGTTGAAGAAGTCGACCGCTTGACTTCCTCGGTCCGCCATATCGATCTCAAACTCTCGAGCGTAATCTCGCCATACGTCCGAGGTCGTTGGAAGGAGAGCGAGGAGGACGTTCGTTCCGGCGTTGACGAGGGAGGATAGTCGTTGCGGACTCAATTCTGCGGGGAGACCTGAGTCCATGGATAGCCGGGAGGTTGTCAGCAAGCTTTCCAGCCTTTCAACGCTCACTCAAGTCGCTCACCTTTGCTAGAGGAACCCAAGATTATGATGTGTTCAACTCGATCTTCTAGCTGCCTCAACTTCACTCCTGCCGCTTCGTAAGGCTGTACGTCGACAGCATAGCCGATATCTAAACCGATGGGACTCGTCAGGGCTTCAAAGCTGTAGTAGGAACCGATGTAACTCACCTTCAAGTGTCCGCCAAAATGTTGAGTAGTGAGTGGGATCGACTCCGGCGTCGACAGCCGCGAGCACGTTGGACAAGGCTGATACGAGCGTGGATGATCCGGAGCTGAACAATGCCAACGCAAGAGTCGAGAAAAGGCGCATATTGGCTCTTCGCAAAGCCGGTTACAACGTCAAAGCCTCCAACTTGCAGTGCCGCGCTCGACGGATCTCCGAGCCGCAGGCGTCCTCTGACTTTCTTCCACAAGACTGATCGACGTGTGGGAGTGTGAGTATCAACAGTTTCAGAAAATCAATCCTCGGTACACTCTCTGTTGTCAACCTCTCGAGCTCGCTCAGCTGGTCACCACTGCTTGCTCCTGGCTCGCCCGACTCAGAGCGCACACAGCGCATGCTCAATCCAGTGCTTCCATAGTGCCGAGCTTCAAACTAATGCTCGCTTGAAGCGCTCACGATGCGACGAAGTAGTAGGAGAAAAACAGATATCAAGAGCAAACCGAGAGAGATTACTGCATTGGCCGTCAAGTGTCTCACAAACCGCCAGCTAAGAAGCGAGCACGTAAATCCGTGGCCATCTTTATGGCTCGGGTAGGCATCCCAGCCAAACGAGCGATAATTAACCCAGCCGAATCCTGATTCAATCCTCGTCGAACCTCGTGTATATAGCGTACCGAATTCTGCAAGATGGTAAGATATCAGCCACAAACAACGTAGGGCAAAGAAACCAAATGCGAGGTGTTCTTTACCGAATCCTCTTTGACGTCTGTGCACCAGAATTCAACTCCTTTCCATTGTTCCTGGCCTTTCGAATTCGTCTCGTCGTATTGCAAGACGTTCCCGAGCATGTGATAATGCGTCGCGAACAGTGTCCTGCATCTGTTCACGTGGGTCAAGTGCTCGACCGCCGCGAAAGCAATCGCCAGGCCATCGACAGGGGAAGTTCCACGTCCGAGCTCGTCGAGGAGGACCTACCGCGGATCACCAACCGAGGTCAGAGTGCGAGCAGTGTACATGGAGGCGAGAGAGGCTGACAAGAGATCTACTCGTCGCATTCTCGAGAATACTCGTAGCTTCATCCATCTCGATCATAAACGTGCTTCGATCCCTATCGAGTTCATCCCTCGCTCCGACTCGACTGAAGACTTTGTCAAAGATACCGATACGAGCCGATTCGGCGGGTACGAAAGAACCAGCTTGAGCGAGAATCGTGATCAAAGCGGTTTGTCGAAGGAAAGTACTTTTTCCCGCCATGTTCTGAATCAACTCAATGAAGAATCAGTTCCATCGTCAAAACTGAGAGAGAAGCGGTAGCACACAGGTCCAGTGAGAATGTGAATGAACGAGGGATCTTCGACCTTTTCGTCGTCGGGGTGTTGAAAAGCGACAGAATTTGCTGTAAATTCTCGATTCTGATGCAAGAGAGCCGTTTCGACTGTAGGATGTCTACCTTTCACGATCTCGAGTGATCGACTGTCCTCCAGATACCGACAGAATCAATGATTTGACCGGAGTGAGAGACGGAAAGAACTCACCTAGAATCGACCGTCGGTTTCGTCCAGCGTTTCTCCCGCGCAAGCTCTGCGAAACCCATCACAACGTCGAGTTCTGCGAGAGCGTCGGCCATATTCAAGAGGTTATCGTAGTTATCGAGAACCCGTGCGGTCAAAATGTCGATCGTTTCTTTCTCGACTTCTTGTATTTGAGTTGAAACGGTCTCGAGCTTTTTCCAGAGATGAGTCCAATCCTGGAGAGATGGCAGAAACGATGAGTTAGCATGCTCAGCTGGTCAGGGTGAACGCGACTCACTCGAAGAACATAAGCTCTTGTCGAATTGCTCTTTTGAAACAGATGCGCAGTCTCGTCCGCTTCGATCTTGGCGACTCCCTCCTTTGTCAAGATGTGAACCGCCGCGCCGATCCTGGGAATGACCTTAAGCGAGAGGTTTTTCGAAGAGTAGCGTTCGCGAAGATCCGTCTGTAACTTGAACGCTCGATCGCGTAAAGTCTCGAGTTCTTTGTGAAGTTTCTGTAGTGCAGGTGAGAATCTGTCGATGTTGCGGCCGGTCAGCGAGGGGATTATTGAAGACGCAGAAAGAAAGGAACTTACGAAGCTCGGATAACCCAAGGTTGATCTTCTCCCCAAAGGCCATCCCCCTCTGCTCTTTCTGCCGTTTCCTCCTCCTCTTGTCTCTCCCTCTCTCTCTCTCCATAGATTCCCGCCGTCATCGCTCTTCTCTCCTCCTCCCTCGTTCTCGCCATCAAAGCGTCCTCGTCAATCGCCGTTTCAATCTCACTCGCCAACTGTTGGAAATTCCCCAACTTGTCAATCGCGGCTCTCGTTACCGCAACTTCTTCTTGAGTCTCGAATCCGTGTTCTCGAATCGCTCGTTTCGACGACTTGAGAGGTGGAACTCGAGCGTCGATATCCTTCCGGATGGTTTCTATCGCTCGCATCGTTTTCTTTAGTCCGAGGAGGTCGAAAGCGGAACCTCTGCGAAGATAGAGTCGTTGAAGGAGACGCGGAGTGTCGTCGAGTGAGCGGAGGAGAGCGCGGAGGTAGGACCGAGAAGGGGGAATTATGTCGAGGAAAACTGAAACGAGCGTGAGACGAGTGTTGATTTCAGCAAGGTTCGTGGAAGGCGAAGCTAATGTTCGAAAGGTCAGGTCAGAGTCGCATATTTCGCACAGAATGACGGCGTCAGAACTCACTCAGTCGCTCCGTTAGAAGTCGAGTGCCACCAGGAGTCACGGTTCGTTTTACGATGTGGAGTAAACTTCCCTTGCTACCGCCTCGAAGGCTCTCTCTAATCTCGAGTGACTTGAGAGTAACCGCATCGAGTTGCATTACTTCTGCCGGGTCGACGAAAGTTGTTTTGTTTCGAGGCGGCGGAAGATCGACGAGTGTACTTGCGAGGTAAGCGAGGAGGACTTGTTCCGCCTCCCTTTGAGCCGACGGAACAGTCGAAGGAGAAGAAGGGTTTGCAGTGGTTGAGACTGCCGAAACCATGAGAGATTCTCGAAGTTGTTCACCTTTAAGAATCGTTAAGATCTTCTCGCCTAGCGGTTGGTTTTCGAGTCGTTCGTCTATGACTATCTCTCTGGGTCGTACTAGTTGAATGGCGTCCCGTAACGAAGCGAGAGTCGATACTCGAGTGAATGAAGCTCCGGTCGAAATATCTCGATACGCTAATCCCATTTCGTTTTTCCCTTTCTTCCCCGTCGCCGTTTCGTTTTCTTCGATCGCTCCAAGAGCGAGAACAAAATTCATCTTCTCCATCGCTACGAACGATTCGTCGACTCCAGTCCCCGGAGTAACGACTCGAGTAACTTTTCTCGTCACAACACCGTTCGACATTCCCGCTTCTTTGAACTCTTCAACAATGACGACTTTGTGACCCGCTTCGACGAGTGTTGAGACGTGTTTGACGAGATGGGAGAGGGGGAATCCACAGAAAGGTTCGCGAGCTCGACTGGAACCTTTCCCGAAGAGTTTGCTGGTCAACTTGATGCCGAGAATCGGGGCGACAGTACGAGCTTGATCGAAGTACGACTGTTGCTCCGATGTTAGCTATTGCGCTGCGGCGACAAACGGGTTCACAAGGACTGACCTCAAAGAACGAACCGACTTGGGTGAGCAAAATCGCATCGGGAAATCGTTCCAGGTCTTTCCTGACTGATGCCTCTAGCGCAGACATGTTCTTCGTATCGACCCGATTGTCCTTCCTGGCTTGTTCGGGCGATGTTGCATCGGAGCTGCGCCCTAAACGCACCGCTCGGCTCAAAGGCACGAGCGCCTCCGGCGAGGCGGGGTCCGACACAGCTGGTAATCGGAGGGACACATCAGTAGTGCTCCATGAGCAGGTGAGACAAAGTGCTTACATCTGTCTACTTCCTTGCCGTCCCAATCAAGAGGCGGAAGAGGCCTCTTCTCCCTCCCGTATTCATCCAGCAAAATCTTCCTCACGCTCTTTCCAGACTTGATGGTGATACGAGGCGGCATACGACACACACTCAGAGTGCTGAGAGGTCTAGTTACTAGCGCAGCTACCGTCAAGCGGGCCGTGAGCCCAATGATTGAAAGGCTCATTGATCGTGTCGCGCAGTGGTATTCGAAGGTTCCGACGCTCGGGATAAGGCGTAACTTGGCGAATGCGTGAACTGGTTCGAGCTGGTGAGAGGCGAAGCCGGGTAGGAAGCTTGAGGGCGACTCCCAAGACTACGACCGACGCTGTTCGAACTCAGCTTGAACCGCGCCGTGCGCTCAGAAGGGTCGCGGTCTGCTTCCCATTCAAGCGCACAAGACGCGCGATTCTCGCTCGGCGTCGCGTGTCGGGTCTTAACGAAGTTGAACCATTGAACTCGGCAGTTTGAAAGGGGGGGATCAAGTTGAAATTGCGCCAAACGTTCGAAACCTTCGACCAGAAACTACTCAAAAATATGGGAACAATCAAGCGAAATGATAGAGGAAAAGACAGATAGATGAATGAGAGCGAAGAGGCTCGAAACGCCCTCAGCGAACTCTCTTTGAACTCTCATAGAGTGTACAATTCTCGGTCGACCTCAGGTCTATTGCTGGAGCATCTATGGCCAGCAGTGGGAGTGCTAACAACTTACACGAGCCCTTCGTGATAATTGACTCGAAACGAAATGATCCTCGCGCGGTTGCTAGGTGGCAACCACGAAGTGGCTCGGTTACCGTGGCGTACACGCAAGGCACACGCTTGCCAGAACGATGTATAGACTCAGCAGCCCTCCGAGCTGCTCCTGCATCAATTCACTGTGCGACATCGAGCTCTTCTCTCAAGGCTTGCGGCTCGTCCTTCATCGGTTGTCCTTATTGATGCGTGGGCTTTCGACGGTCTCCATCTATTGCAGGTGAGTTCCAACTAGCGTAGACCGCGACTAACTCCTATCGACGCAGCGCTGGCCCTCAATCCGTCATCAAATCCTGAGCTCGGCAACACACTTCCTCAACTCGCGCACCTTCGAAAGCAGTACTTGAATAGCTTCCGGCACCAGTTCTTCTGGTCTATACTGCCCCGCAGACTCGACGTTGACTGCGCACGGGATCAGAAAGGATTAGCGCTGAGAACTCGAGGGAAGACGAGATCGCAACTCACAGATGAAGTGGTCTCTGACTCGTCCAAGCCTCACTCTGCCCTCGAATTCGGCATGTCGTAAGACTTCACGGCTAACGGTATCCTTTCTTGCATCCGCAACTCGAATTCGACCGTCGGAGATGTCGATAACGCCGGGCGGGAAGCAGGCTTGTAATTTGGGGTGCAGGCTCGGTTCAATGTCTCCGAGGATTTCGATCGACGGCAAGAGGCGGTAAGAAGCGGTAGCTGTCAACAAGGAACGTGAGGAGAAGTGAGCGAATTTACTCCAAGCCCACTTTCTGTTCACCTACTCACCGACTGGTGACCATTTCGCATGATCTTTCCCGATTCCTTTGTTGCAATGAAGTTCGGCAACGATTTCCTGAGAACCAAAAAACAACGAGCTGATTAGCAGAGTGTCTCCACTATTCGGTTTCTCCTCGTTTTTCTTGTTTCCGTCGACGCGAGACGGGAGTTCGAGCGAGAGTACGTACCTGTCCTCCTCGCATCTTTGCCACAAGTATGTTGGGGTTCGCAGGTTGTGGTGTACGATCACCGAAAAGATCGACTTGCGCTCCTTTCGCGTCGAACGTCAACTGTGACGAGAAAACTGTGAACAGGCAACGACACACTAGTCAGCACGTCTCGTGATAACCATCACGGAATGAAGTATGCCTCACCTTCTGTTCCGCTCCAAATCTTCTTCGGATCCGTTTCTCCCTTTTTCACGTCTCTCAACCGTTGACAGTTCGCGACTAGACCGAAAACGACCGTGTTGAGGTCTGTCGGCGCCTCATCCGCAGCTGTATATACAAGGAACGAACGAGGATCGCCTTCAGCGTTCGGAGATAGGCTTCAGTGTCGAGAAGACGGAGGACTCACACTTCTTCATCTCAAGTTTACGGGGGTCAATCGCGAGCGGGATCAACCCCAGCCGTTGAGCGAGAACTTCATCTTGGATGATGGAAGTGTTGTTCCAAACGTAAACCGTCTCTATTGCGACTGTCGGTACCTGAGAGACAGAATTCGAATTCGAGAACCAGGTTCAGTGAATTTTCGTTAAGGGAAAAGAGATGCCGAGTCTATTCGCTTACCTCTGCGATTACGATCCTCCTGATAGCATTCGCGACACTGGCGTCTACTCCGACTAGATCAAATTCGATAGCAGCTGAACTGAGAGAGTTGATGATGACTTTGAGTTGCGAGCGGAACTGTTCGAGATCCCAATGGTGAGACTCTCCGGGATAATGTCCAGGGAAGTCGGTGCTCCCAACCTACGACAGATCATTCAGCGAGAAGTATCAGTACCGCCGGAGCAAACGAGTGAGAACGAAAAAAACAAGGTGGAACTCACACTCTCGACTCGCTCCTTGCCGATTCGCACTAGGTTCCTGTCGTACGCTTGTGTAGTATCTGTCATGTCGCCAAGTCGAGGGCCGATGAGAGTCGAGAGAGATGAGAGACCGAAAATTGTCCAATTTCATCTTGATCTCTTTCCATCTCCCTCGACTCGGCCTCTTCTCGATACGCGCACTTGTGGACTCGAAAGCAATCCTCCGAGCCAAGTCAAGCACCATGACCATCTCCCCTTCGACATTCCGGTTCCTTCCCACCGCTCTCTCTCCCTCTTCCCGAACTCGCGCATTCCATTCCACCAGTCGCGTCGGATCGCACGTAGGCTCGGCACCGATATCGTATCCCGCATCTGTCACCTTTGAACAGGCAACTCCCCTCTCCGGATCCCCCTCTTTGTCCACTTCTTCCTCTTCCCAACTCTTCGTTCAAGGACCCAAGGGTCGTCTCGCGATCAACGTTCCTCCCTTCGTCCAACTCTCCTTCTCTGATTCGTCCACTTCACCAACCGCTCTCTCCCTCGCTGTTCAAGATTCGTCGATCAAGGAGCAACGAGCCGCCTGGGGACTTACTCGCTCGCTCGTCGCAAATGCCGTCGAGGGAGTCTCGGAGGGATACAATCTTTCGCTACGTCTAGTTGGAGTAGGTTATCGTGCAGCGGTCGAAGAGATAAGCTCATCTTCGGGAGAAACAAGAGGAGGAGGAGGAAAAGTCCAAAGGCTCAACCTCAAGCTCGGCTTCGCCCACCCCGTCCTTATCGAACTACCGAGTGACGTCCAAGCTTCGACTCCGTCTTCTACGACAATCACGCTTTCTGGAATCGACAAGCAGAGACTAGGGGAGGTTGCGGCTCGCATCAGGCGATGGCGTGTTCCCGAACCTTACAACGCAAGTTGATCTCTCGTTCCCGCTTTGAATGGTGTCAGCGTAACTCACAAGCTTCTATTGACTCTTACAGGGAAAGGGTATCTTTGTCGGTGACGAACAAGTTAAACGTAAAGAAGTGAAGAAAAAGTAGATCCACGTTACACTATTAG
Source organism: Sporobolomyces salmoneus (assembly GCF_050403485.1). Taxonomy (NCBI): domain Eukaryota; kingdom Fungi; phylum Basidiomycota; class Microbotryomycetes; order Sporidiobolales; family Sporidiobolaceae; genus Sporobolomyces; species Sporobolomyces salmoneus. The sequence goes on from NW_027481049.1 coordinate 14,702, forward strand.
CGAGAGGCGGGCCTTCAAGGTTGCAACACTATTCAACTGGGAAACCCTTGAGCACTTGCCAAAGCAGAGAAGGTGAACTGCGCGAGACGAATACGATGCAGTTCCAAGCGTAGGGAGAGGAAATAAGAGAAGAAAGTTTACTTCGCTACAGAGACACCAAAGACATCGCTAACCCCGCTCTATTCTATGACGGGGTTCTATGACGGGGAAGGCCTTGCGACAGGTATACAAAGTCAGTTCCCCTGCAACTGGACAGTCCAGCGAAATCTCGAGCGAACAAACGCACCTTCGCCTCGCTGTGACCGAATACTCGGCTTACTCAAGTTTCAGCGAAAGTTCTGCCCGTCGGTTGCTCTCTCAGCGTCCTCTGTACGATTGCGGATAATCCATCAATCACGAATGCCGGTCAAACGTATTGTTGTCTTCTTGATCTTGCTCGTAGGTTTTACGATCTTCGTCGCCGAAGCTTGTCGATAGAGTCGGGACCTGTTATCGGATGACTCGAGGCGAAAGGGCTATGAACGAGATAGCTATAGGAGAATATCGAGAAAGAGAGGTTCCGAGTTCTCCTAGCGACGATCGCAAGGACCGGATGGTCAATGTGCGCGCGGCTTTGTTAACGGCTAAGGCACTGAGGTCCAAGACTAGGAGGTTGAGCACAGAAGGCGATGGTTAGTGCGAGGTAAGTCGCCGACGAGACGTCGAGCCGGAGTTGCCGTAGGCAGTTGGTCGGAGGTCGGGTGCGCCGTTTTGACTTCCGCTGAGTCGCTGTGGTTGCGATGATTTTGTGAGGCTGTGATTCTGTCGGTAACGTGGGAGGGAGGAAAACAAGCGATCATGTCTCGGATCTTTGTTCCAGATTCCCTTTGTCCTTCGCCATCATGTCGCTGAACTCCTCCTGCTTTCGCTGTCGATTCCGACCAACCCACCGGCACCAGATCACACGATGCCGTCCAATCTCGCCCTCATCGTGTGCTGCGGTCTCGTCACAGTTCTCAACTCCGTTCCGCTATACTGGCATTTTCAGCAAGGCAACTCGGGCCCAATTGCGATGGGTGTTTGGGTTTTGATCGCTACACTCAATGATTTCGTGAGCTGCCTCCCTCTCAGTCTGTCTCGAGGTCATTCCCGTTGATATGTTGAGCGAGTAGGTCAATTTCGTCGTTTGGCATAGCGATGCCGAGAACCGCGCTCCTATCTGGTGTGATATCAGTGTAAAGGTACGTCGTCTTGAAGAGTTCCGCAAATCGTAACTGATAAGTCAAAGTAGGTACGAATCGGAGTACAAATCGGACGTTTAGCTGCAGTTGCCTGCATCGCTCGTTTCCTCGCGGACGTCGTCAGTCCACGAGCTACCGCCATCACTAGACGAGATCGCCGCCATCGTGCGATCAGCGACTACTCTGTTGCCTTCGGATTCCCGTTGATTCTCATGGCATGTCACGTGCTCTATCAGCCAAATCGCTTCACGCTTTTCAATGGAATCGGTTGTACGACGACTCAGGTTCTGTCGTGGCCAACGATCTTGCTGAACCTCGTGTGGGGACCGATATTCTCCACTATCGGCGTGCTCTACTCGAGTAAGCCCGTCTTTCGTCGTCTTCAGGTACCCCGAAACATATCACTAACCTGGATCACCTGAGAAGCTTACACCGTCTACCGCCTCGTCCGCCACCGCCGAGATTTCAGCCGAGTCGTCGCAGGTGCACATTCTGCCCTAACGACAGGCCGTTTCCTTCATCTTTTCGCGTTGTCGATTTCGTATCTACTCGTCGGCGCCCCTCTCTCGATTTACTCCACTATATCCTATGTACGAACAAGCGGGAAGTACTACGACTATTCATGGGATTACATCCATTCAGCCGTAAGCATTTCGCATTTCACCGGAAGTTTAGTCTACTGACTCGCAACAAACAGTGGAAACTATTCCCGATCGTACAAGTTCACACCCCAACAACCGCTGATTTCTACAGCTGGTCCGATGTCATCGTTGGATTTATCTATCTCGCAGCTTTCGGCGTTGGTACTGAAGCTTTCAAGAAAATACTAAGGTCTATCGGAGACCTCGTTTCCAGATCCGAGAGGAGCCTGTGAGTAGTCGCATCGCTGTTTACAGAGAAATTACTGATAGCTGGCCACCAGAAATACACGTCGCCCAATCAAACCAGCGAGACCGATCAACGTAGCCTTGGAAACGGCCGGTGAAAAGGGGGTCAAGGTCGTGGTTGTATCTGAACAAGACATAGTTTGAAGATGTTCTCTAAAGCTTTCCTCGTCGTTGTCTGAAATTCGTGTGCTCTTTGTTTTCCCTCGAACGATCCGGGCATTCGTGCGATCCAAAAATGGGCTCAAAGCGCTCGATTACGGGAGTAAATTCGGGACAGGCTATTCTACAACAGGAAGCTTCTAACCAGACGCGAAGGGATTTGCGATTTCCTCGGAGCTGCAAACCGTCGAAAGAGTCAGTTGTTGAGTTCGCGCGCTTCCAAAGATGAACGCCCGTCACTCACCCATCGACGGGACTGAGAACGACGAGACTTGTCCCTCGTAGTACCGCGAGTCCGAGAGACCTTGTTTGTGCTGGAACCGCTGGCAAACCAGTTTCGGGATCTGTGAATGGAAAGCAAAATTAGTATTAGTTTCACGAGGAGAGAACGTCCTCAGGCTGAGGTTGATATTGCGCTCACCTCGGAGTGTCTCTTCGAGATCGTCCATGACGAGATTGAGGAGTTGATCGTACCCTTTGAGCGTGCCAACAACTGAGAAATTCCGCGCAAGGCGAGCAAATGAGCGATTCTGATGCGAAATTCGAGAGATTGGAGGGAGAGACGAACCTTCCCGACCGCCAGTGAACTTGACCCTGATCTTCTTGTCTACGTACTTGCTCAGATCCAAGATGGCCTCTCGTCGAGGACGATCATCCGACTTTCCTCCTCTCCCTCCAGCGCTTCCTCCCCTACTTCCGCCTCGACCTCTTCCTCGACCCTGTGGGTGCGCAATGAAACGGACGGTTGAGTAAGAGAATCGCAGGTGAGGACGGGGAGGAGAACCAAGTGGGGTTTTGAACGAGGAGAATCAGCTCGAGAGAGACGAGAACGGAAAACGACGATGAAGGAGAGGTATTACTCACTCGGTTATCTGCGCTCATGTCAATACTGGTTGGTAGAAAAGTTGGCTCGAAAGGACGAATGAATGAACGAAGCAGTGAATTTGAGAGAAACGTAATCCAGGAATTCAAGATTGAAATGCGAAAGGTTTTGAAAGGCTTCTCTTTTTGTTCACTCGCTCACACTCTCGGTTAGCTGGTCAACGAACGATGGACGCGAACGCAGTACTATCAGCAACGCTCTCGCCGAATCAACAGGAGCGTCAAGCCGCCACTGAACAACTCGCCCAATTGCTCTCATCCAACCCATCTCAATACCTCCTCGCTCTCTCGCACGCCCTCTCGGATAACCAATCTCCTTCTCACATTCGTAACGCAGCTGGTCTCGCGATCAAGAACTCGCTTTCGGCGCGCGAGAGCGCTCGACAAGAAGAATATGCCAATCGTTGGACTTCCCTCGACCCCTCGACTCGCGACAAACTCAAGCAAGATGCACTCGCGACTCTCGATGCTTCGGATCGTGGTGCGAGGAACGTCTCCGGTCAAGTGATTGCGGCGATCGCGGCGGTTGAACTTCCCGCTGGACTGTGGAACAACCTCATCGCTCAGCTCCTCGAGCTCGCCAGTCGCGGCGATAACCCCAACTTACGACAAGCGACTCTACAAACGATTGGTTACATCTGTGAAGGCATCGTGAGTCTACTCCCTCGTCTGCAATTCGCTAGTAATGATCAACTGAAATTCTTCCGCCTCTCCGCGAATTCCATTGACTAGAAACCCGAGGTCCTCGCGGCTCAGTCCAACGAGATTTTGACTGCAGTCGTTCAGGGTGCCCGCAAAGAAGAAACTAGGTGAGCATCGTTACACCGTTCTTTCTTTCGAATCCTGCTCGAGAAAACACGCTCATCATGGGCGACTCGCTTTCTATCACCTTCTTCTGCAGTCCCGATGTTCAACTCGCAGCTATCAACGCACTTTACAACTCGCTCGAATTCGTTCGTGAAAACTTTGGTCGAGAGGTGAGTCTTCCGTTTCCTCTCCCGTGTTCTTTAGTTCATCACGAGTGAGCGCTCACACATCTCATCGCAGGGGGAACGTAACTACATCATGCAAGTCGTGTGTGAAGCGACTCAATCGCCTTCTTCGGACGTTCAAATTTCCGCTTTCGCTTGCCTCGTCAAAATCATGCACCTCTATTACGATTACATGAAATTCTACATGGAACGAGCCCTGTTCGGCGTAAGTTTCTCACGGTTCCTCCCCTTTCGCTCGTTGTTGATCGGTCAGAGGTTTCGGAGCTAATCTGTTGACGTCGGGACAAACAGCTCACTGTACTCGGAATGAAACACGCCGACGAAAGCGTTGCTCTTCAAGCAGTCGAATTCTGGTCGACTGTCTGCGACGAAGAAATCGAACTCGCACTCGAAGCTGAAGAAGCGGCCGAATACAGCGAAGCGCCCGACCGCGAATCGTCTCATTTCGCTCGCGTCGCGCTTCCCGAAATCCTCCCCGTACTCCTGCTCCTCCTCACGAAGCAAGACGAAGACGCTACCGACGACGAATGGAACGTTTCGATGGCTGCCGGAACTTGTCTCGCTCTTCTCGCGCAATGCGTTGGAGACGGCATCGTCGGCCCGATCATCCCCTTTGTCGAATCGAACATCAAGAACCCGGACTGGAGGTACCGAGAAGCAGCCGTCATGTCGTTCGGATCGATCTTGGACGGACCTGAGGAAAAGATTCTCGCTCCACTCGTCGCGCAAGCACTACCAACCCTGATCGAAATGATGCGAGACCCGTCCCTTCAAGTTCGCGACACCACCGCCTGGACAGTAGGTCGCGTTTCGGACGTCCTCGTCAAGACGATCAAAGTCGATACCCACCTCCCTCCTTTGATCAACGCTCTCCTCGGCAGCCTCGACGAATCTTCTCGAATTGTCAGCAATTGCTGCTGGGCTATCATGAACCTCGCCGAACAACTCGGAGACTCTGCCGCCGATACGTGCGCTCTCAGCGCTTTCTACGACCCAATCGTTTCGGCCCTCCTCCGTCTCGCCGAAAAGTAAGCCATCCCGTCGTTTCTGAATGATCTCCAACGCGGTTGTTCTCTTACTGACGCACGCTTCGTCCTACCTGTGCGTTTGCTCTTCCTCGATTAGAGCCTCGAACGAATCAAACTCTCGAACCTCCGCCTACGAAGCGCTCTCGGCTCTGGTCACTCACGCTCCTTCCGATTGTCTCCCGGTCATTTCGAAACTCGTCATCTCCATTCTAGATCGCTCAGAGGCGCTTCTAGGTATGCAAGTAAGTAGTCTCCTCGTAAATTCCATCCTTTCTGTCCCCGCTGTTTCGCTCACTCTGATTTCGCATTTTCTCAGCCTCAACTTGTCGGAGCCGACGATCGCAACAACTACAACGAGCTTCAAGTCAACATCTGCAGCGTTGTCACGGCAAGTCGTTCCGTCTCGCGAATTCTAGTCGAGTAAGCTGCTAACGCGTCTGATCTATCTCTCGTAGAGCACGATTCGTCGACTTGGCCCTGAGATCCAACCTCTCGCGGATCGCATCATGTCACTCCTTCTTCGACTGATCAGCACCGCAGGGAAACAATCGCCAGTCCTCGAAGACGCTTTCCTAGCGGTCGGTGCGATGACCTCGGCTCTCGAATCTTCTTTCCATCCTTATCTCTCCCCGTTCCTGCCTTATCTCGCCAACGCTCTCGAATCGCACGAGGAGTATCAACTTTGCTCGATCGCGGTTGGACTCGTCGGCGATGTCTGCCGAGCCCTCGGATCGGAAAGTCTCGCCTACTGTCAAGGCTTCATGGAGGTACTCCTCGGCGCCCTTCAAAGCCCGGTCCTTCATCGCAGTGTCAAACCTCCGATTCTCAGTTGTTTCGGAGACGTCGCACTCGCGGTTGGTCCAGCTTTCGAACCTTTCCTCGAAACGACGATGAACGTGCTTCAACAAGCTGGAGCTATGAGAGCGGATCCTGTGAGTCTAGTCTTCATGCGCTGCGAGTATCGCGTCTCGAACGTCGATTGACCCGAAACGAAATCGATTTTCTTTCGCAGAACAACTTTGAACTCGTCGACTACATCAACGTTTTGCGAGAAGGAATCCTCGAAGCGTACACGAGTATCGTCGGTGGATTCAAGACTGGCGGCAAGGCAGATGTCCTCCTTCCTTACATCGCCGGCGTGTTCGGTTTCCTTCACCTCGCGCTCACGGATCAAGATCGCACTGAGACCATTCTCCGTTCGGCGATTGGAGTGATTGGCGACCTCGCGGAAGCGTTCCCGAACGGTCAACTGAAGGAGCCGCTGAGTTCGCCGTGGGTGGCCGAGATTCTAAAGGCTGGCAGGACAAAGTTGGGAGGATCAGAAACGAAGAAGGTGACAAAATGGGCTCGCGAGGTATGTTCCGCCTTTCTCCGACACTCTATTCCTCTCGCATACTCTTTGACGCTGACCGATCCTTGCTTTCCTTACCAACAGATGGTGCGACGGGCGACGCAGTAGAGAGACGGGCACCTTTCCTTCAGTTTTGCTCTTTTCTCCCTTTTCTCTCTTTTTTCGTCTCGTTTTGTGCCTTTTTGCGTACCACGCCTGCACCTCTCCCCTATACCCGCACTCTCGATGCAACCAATTGTTTTCAAGTTCTAGTAAGGATTCAACAAGGGATTACCGAAACACTATCGTTGTGAGCTACGAAAGCGAAGCAGAGGCGCGAGACCTGAGAGTGGGCAGGCTTTCTTGAGGAACTCGTGCTGTTCAATGTCACAAAGATCATTCACGTCAGTGCTCATCCTCTGATCGCGATCGAGGGCTGTGACGAGCGAAAGACGAGAGGAGGTAGTTTACCTGTAGAAGCTCGTCGGCGGTCGCTCGCGATTTCACATCGACGCAGAGGCAGACGGCGAGGAAGTTCTTGAGCTCTTTGCTGAGTTTCTCAGGCTTCTTCAGCGTCGGGGTTCCGTTCGTGGCGATGAGGTAGAGGGCTTTGAGAGGTTCTTCGTCAAGATAAGGCGGTTCGTTTTCAATCATCTCGATGGCCATGATACCGAGGGACCAGATATCGACTTTCGCACCGTACTCTTTCTGCTTGACGACCTCGGGCGCCATCCAATAAGGTGTTCCGACCATGGTCGCTCGTTTCGATTTCTGATCGGTAAGTTTCGCGCAGAATCCGAAATCAGCTAGCGACGCAAAGTCGAGGCAGATGGTAGGTCAGATCGCGGCATTCGTGCAACTATCAAACGTGTGGCAATAGTCGATCACTTACTAATCTTGACATGGCCCGAAGCATCGAGCAGAACATTGTCGCTTTTGATATCTCGATGAATAATGCTCTGAGCGTGCAAGTGCTGCAACCCTTTACAAGTCTATACATTTATGTCCATTCGATGATATCAGTATCGGGTGAAACTCGGGCAACAAGCAAGCGAGAACGGAGAAAGGAAAACTCACCTCGTTCGAGATACTCGAAATTTGCTCTTCCTCGAGAGTATTGCTGTCGATGATGTCGGTCAGTGCGCCACCTTCCATGAACTCCATGACGACCCAAAGTTCGGCTCCGTTGACGAGGAAAGAGTCGAGGAAATTGACGATATTTGGGTGTTGCGATTCTTTCATGACGAGGATTTCGTTGACGATAAGTTCTTTGCGAGGCTGATGACTGAGATCCATCTGTTTGATTGCGACTTTCGAACCCCCTGCGAGGACTTTCGCGACGAAGACGGAACCGGAAGCGCCTTGACCGACTTTTTTGATTTTCGAGTAGAGCTGGTTCGGATCCTCGCGAGAACAGACTGAACGTAGCTTGGCCATGATTTGAGCTTCCGACATCGACGAGATTCGGCGATCCCCGTCTCCTGCCTTCTTGACCGCTTGGAGTTGCTTGTTCGGGGGATTCGCAGCGATCGATTTGGTGGCCGCGGGATTCGATTGAAACGACGGAGGTTCTGGCCGATTGAGGGGTTGAGAGGGTAAGTGTGGTAGTTGTACAGGCTGGTTCGAACGTTCGGGGAGATTCGTACGAGGCCCGGAGGTCGCTCCGTCCTTCAGATTCGACCGAGAGGCGGAACTGGTGAGGAGGGGTTTCAATCCATTCGTTGTCTGAGGTTTGTTGACGTCCTTCGAGCCGATTGCGGATGTGGACGAGGGCGCGGGAGGAGCAGCTCGACCAGGTACGAGAAGAGGACGGTTCGGGGCGGGACGCATTGCAGGGAGGTTTGACGACGAAGATTGTGACAGTCCCGCAAGACTAGATCCGGATGGAGACGGGGCGGGACGAGGAAGTGGAGCAGATGGCGGTGGAGATGTTAGGACTGTCGAGGAAGAAGATGAAGCGTAGGAAGAGAGTTGCGAAGTTGAGGGCAGAGACGGTGCCGGTCGTAAAGGAAGTGAAGGGTCTGATTGATTCTCCCTCCTTCCAGCAAGACCAGTACCCGCACCGAACCGAGCTGGAGCGTTCGTCGTCGCAGCTCCCGCCGTAGACGATAATCCATTCCCAACTTCAGTCATGCCCATTCCCGTCGTTCCGAGTCCGTAGTCGTCTCGTTCGCGCTTCTGAATGTCGGTGTAGAACTCGAGGACGTCGAGGACCGCCTGTGGATTCTTGGCATAGTCCTCCTTGGTGATCGCACTGCTCGTGAGGAGTCGGGTCCATTGTTCAGGAAGACCAGTGAAAGCGCCGCTGACGGGATCGAATCCGACGTGGACCTGATGGACAAAGTTTGTCGGGCTCGAGACTCCCATAAGAGGCGAACGAGCGTAGATTTCGTCCATCCAGCTGTACAGTTCCTCGTCCGATTTGAGCGCGAGATAGTAGGTGCGAGCGGGAGTGACGAGAGAAATGCAGAAAGGTTTCAGGTCTTCGCGGGTGACAGAAGAGAGGTCGTGCAGTTGAATCACGTTCGAAGCGGTGGCCGTATTCGTCTGTGGATCATGGCAAAGAACAACGCGTGTCAGTGAAGGGGAGGAGGGGGAGCAAGGTGTGGAGAACAGTCTCGAGAGAGTACGAAGCTTACCTCGTTCTTGTAGAAGCTGAGTGACTGTTCCCGCAGGATTAACCACCTCTTTGACCAGATCCACGCTCGAAGACCATCCTCTTTCACGCTCACCCAACCTCGTCTAACAATCGTTTGCGCGTTACTCGACGTACTCGCGCCGGGACTGAACACTGACGGGTAACTGTTCGAGGTAGGTAGTGCTGGTCGCGTATTCGCTGAGGGGTAGCCTGAGAGAGACGAGGCGGTGTCGGGAATGGGAGGAGCGGGTCGGGAAGGGGTCAGGTTGGAGCTTGGTGATGATTCGCCTGGGCTGGAGGACCAGCCCCCGGTAGTACCGTGGAGTCGATTCATGGTTTGGCGCTGGAGAGCTGAAAGGGAGGAGTAAGCTCAAGAGATCCGACGCGCGCAGATCATGGATCAGTGCAGTTGTATTGTTTCTCGTTTGTACGCTTGCCGCAGACTGCCTACCTTGCCCCTGTTCGCCAGCTTTTCGAATGCCCTGCTGTATTCATAGGGTCGCGACTTGCATTTCTGCAGCATGGGGTCCGCAAATTGATCTT
>NW_027481048.1:0-21597 GCF_050403485.1 Sporobolomyces salmoneus
GAGAAGCAAGTCAGCGGGGATACATCGCCCAGAGATAGCTGAAACACACACTGAGAGGTCCCGCAGGTACAGGTGAAGCGAACGAGATGAGGGTAGGCAGCTTAAGAGCAGAGAAGACTCGACGATGCTGTGGATCAAGTAGTAGCGCGTCAGCTAGTGGCATAGCCTGCTGAGTGACATCTCGACTCACCCGCTGATTCAGATGCTAGCGTAGTTTGGCGAGGAGGACACAGGGAAAGATTTCGATGATGTTGATGAAGCGCGATTGCTCGGCGAGAAGGGCGTGTAGGCGAGTTCGGTGAGAGTCGGCGGGTTGCTATAGCTTCTGAATCCGTGCTAGCCGCAGAACAAAGTCGGAAGCGGAGGTAGAGTCGGGTGAAGAGGAGCAAATCAACCTCGAACGCCCAAAACACTCGAGTCGCTTCTATGTCTTTGCACGGTTGATCTCCCTGTCGACCCCACGAGACTTGAGCCCTCTAGTCCTGTGAGAGGTAGGACAGACTACGAAACGGAAAAAACGCGAGACTTCGTTCTTTCCGACGGCAAACTTTCTTCGTGTTCGAGCTCAATTGTGCCATTCTTAGAAGCTCTAGTACCATGCCACGGTACGCCGACTTGATTAGACGAAAGGACGATGTACTTTCCGCGGACTCGTCAAGCCAGGATCGCTTGCGCACGAAGCTCAACTTGAAGCTTTGATCCTTTGCTCGTTCCTGCTGCTCTTTCCCACCTGTTACCAATCAGAGCTTTCCTGTTCTCGACTGTTAGCATGCCTCACCACTCAACTTCCCTTTTCTCCTTCAAGACTCTCGTCCGTTCGATCCACCCGACGATTCGAGACCCGATTGAATGGTTCGTTCTCAAGCTTACTCTCCTTTGCCTCACTTCGAGCGAGCACGTCAAGATCGTGAAGGCAGTCAAGAACTTCGACAGGCAAGTCGAGACGCTCGGAAGGATGATAGGAGCTTATGAGGATGGAGTAGGAGACGGGAAACACCTCAAAACCGTTATCGTGAGTTCCACTCCGCTGATCCGCTGGCCATTTGCTCTGAGGGCTGTCCTGCTGATGCGTCTATGAATGTGATGGAGCTAGAGTGGACTCGTCGCGGGAATGCGAAACGTGTGTGTAAGTCTCGATCTCGTTGCCTGACAACAGGAACCAAAAAAGCTCAGCTGGAAGTCACCCGTCTGAACAGGCAGCGGTCTGTCCTTCGACCTGGAAAGAGGTTTGCCGCTTCCTCTTACGCACCCTCACCCTTATTCGAGCTAAGGGAGCTGGCCGCCTTTTGACAGAACTGGGAAGCACAGTACTCCGCGATCGAAGCCGAACGTAAACCTCCAACTCCCTTTGACGCGATCCCTCGTTCAGACATACCCAATCGAGTATCTCCGAGCGGGAAGGGTGCGAAAGCGTCTGCCAAAGTCCTGTCGTTCCTATCGAGGTCTCGGTGAAGGAGTTTCGCAAAATATTCAGCTATTGAATACTTTCGTGAACAATTGATCATGTCTACTCGCGACGATCTCCCCCAACGGCCACGTATTCGTTGCCTCTATACCTTTTACTCCTCCGTTCTCCCTTAGAAACGCCCATTCTTCATCCGTTTCCCACCAATCTTGCGACTCTTCCTCTTCCATCTGGACTTCTTCTGCGCCCTCCTCGATGCCGGCGATGATCTCCTCGACGGTCTTGCGTACGAGTTCCTTGACGTCCCATAGAAGCAGTCGATGAGCCGAATACGGACCGAGGATATTCAGTCTCACGGCAGAAGACAAAATCGATCTTGCGTGAAGGAACAGGAATAAATGAATCGAGCGATCTGTGCGACGTTGCTGGAAACTACATCAGTACGAGTCCATTCAAACAGATGAAAGAATCCAGAGACGCACGCAGCGATAACCCGACGAGAGCCATGACGATCCCAAAACTCGTTGTTTGATGGCCTTTCCAACCCTTTCCTCCATCCCTTATCTCACCCCTGATCCTCTCGACCAATCCACTCGCCGATTCATCGTTCAGAGGCGCAAGGGCCCGAGAATAGAGCGATAATAAAGCGTTCCCTTGTGCGATTGAACTTCGTTTCGTGATTTGGTTCAGGATCATATCTTCCACTAATCGATCCATCTCCAACAATCTCCTCATCGTCTGCTCGTCCTCCTCTTGCCGCGGTTGCTTCCCTTTCCCGAGTGACGAGAGATGATTCGAGACGATCCGATGAGTTTCGAGCAAGACGTTCGAATTCCCCCTCGAATAATTATCCAAACTCTTCTTCACAAACTCTACCAATCCTATCTCCTTCTCCTCCCCTACTGACCCTGAACCCTTCCCATGCGAGGAGGACGAGGAGGAGAGATAACCGTGTTGAATGAAACTTTCCAACCCTGAACTAGCTACGAATCCACCCGTGGGGAGGTTCGAGTCGGATAAGAGGAGGAGTAGGTATTCTTCGGTGAAGTCCGAGGTGCGGGTTGACGAGGAGAGAGGAGAAGGGGAAGTTGAGAGATGAGATGGGTTCGAGGTCGAGGCGATCGGAGCCAAGGACAGTAGAGGGTCGATCATCGGTGTAGGAGAGCTTATCGTGGTGTCTTGGAGGCGCGTGAGGTTGGGTCGAGCGAGAGACAAGAGCGGAAGAGATCAAGCGATTTTCGAGCCCGCTATCTCTGTCAAATTCGAAGTCTCAATCTCGCAAAAAGTGAACCTGCGATTGCCTCACTTCTGGCTCTTGCACGGGGCCGTCAGATGGAGAATAGTGATAGGATTACTATAGAGCAAATTCCATTTCCCCACCTCTCTCAATCCCACCCGCCGCTTTCCTAGCTCTCTCCATCACTGCCAACCCAATCTTCGTTTCTTCGACGCATTCAACCAATATCAGATCCACTCCCTCTCTTCCTTTTCCCTTTCCCTCTTCTCCTGTCGTCGAGTCGGAGTCGGAAGGTGATAGTGGTAGGGAATCGAATTTCCTTAAACCGTGGAATAACCTCGAAGCGGCTTCTTCTCCTACCTCTCTAGTCGACGACGGGGAGGATGTCAAAGGGAGCGAGAGGATTTCGATAGATGATAAAGGAGGGAGGTTCGAGTCTTCTCCCGAGGTTAATTGAGCGAAGAGAGAAGGGGGAGGTGGAGGGAGTTGAATTTCGACGGGTTCTTCAATCTCGTCGTTCTCCGTTGTTGTTGTCGTTGTTGTCGATTCCTCCGATCGTAGCAGTGATGAGAGTGTCGAATGAGTCAACATCAACCCGACTCTGAACCGTCTCCCCTCCGTTGATTGCGTCAAACAACTCAATTGAACCAATTCCTGAATACTCGGCAATATCTGACTCCCCTTAACTCCCCTCACCAATACAACCTTTGAGTTCCCCGGCGAATAATGTTTATACTTCATCCCCGGTGTTGTCGGGTTCGACTCAAGTGACGAAGATTTGAAATCCCTCGAATAAACTTGAACGAATCCCTTTCCTCCTCCTCCTTCTGTTGTCGATGTTGTCGTGATCCCAGCATCGCGTAGACATTCCTCAATATCTTCCTGACTGATCCCTCCCGCTCTGAGTACTCTCACTCTCCCTCCTTCCAGCGTCTCGAGATAATCCACGACAGTACTCTCGACTCCCACCTTACATTTCCCACCATCCAATACGGCTCCCACACCTCTCCCCTCCCCTAGATCATCCATAACGTGTCTCGCCGAAGTCGGAGAAGGTCTCGAAGATAAATTCGCCGAAGGAGCCGCCAGGGGTAAATTCGACGTTTTAAGTAATTCTAACGCGAGTGGATGTGACGGCATTCGAATACATAGTGAAGGTCTCGATGCAGTCACTTCTGGAACGACTTTCCATTCAGGTTCTTCCCACTCCTCCTCCTCCTGAGTCGAGAGAGAGGGCGAAGTTGTTGTTGAAAGAGGGAAAATGAGGGAAAGAGGTCCAGGCCAAAACTTTTCGATTAAACTCTCATACATTCGATTCATACCCATCAATTCCCCCGTCTTTTTCTTCCGTGGTAGCAGCTTGTCGAGCATCGAACGAGAACCGATATGAACGATTAAGGGGTTATCTGAGGGTCGACCTTTCGCTGCGAAGATTCGTTTGACGGCGAGGGAAGAGAGCGCAGAGGCACCGAGCCCATAAACGGTTTCGGTGGGAAAAGCGACGGGGAGATTCGAGTGTAGGAGAGAGGAGGCGATCGAGAGGGAAGAAGAGAGCTCAGAGGGGGTCGAAGTAGGAAGGAGTTGAGCGGTTGCTGGTGCGTCAGACTGAGGAGAGGATGTAGATGGTGCTGTCGAGGTAGAAGCTACGGGAGCAGAGGAGGTGGAAGAGGTTGACATGGTGCGGATATAAAAGTTGAGGGAAGAAGTGATTGAATGCGAGAGTTTGACTTTGAAGGCGCTCCTGGCGAGCATACACCTACTAGAAGTTCGGATCAGTCACTCAAACGTTGTACAGCTCCTCTGCTCGTGTGAGAGAGTCAAGAGATCAAGCGGATTTCTTGATCAAAGAAGAGAAGATGCAGCGTACCTGGTGATCTACTGCGCTACTCCAGAGAGTTCTGTATGTGTCCGCTTGCCGTGCTGCTGGCGTTGTCGTTCTGGGGCGAAGAGGCGAGGTGTAATGAAGGAGAAATGTTCGCCGAAACTTTTTTGTCATGATTCGCAGAGCGGTTTCGCGACCTCGATGAGAGCGTACCACCGCTACGCAGCAGTGAGCGAGAGATTGTATAGTTGACAAGAATTGAGGCAGAAAAAAAAGGAAACGAGAAAGACAAAAAACTTGAAGTTTCGCAAGCGAAAGGAGGGAAACTCTATCAAAAGACCAAGTACCAGACTTATCAAGCTGAGGAGAACATAGAAACAAACAAACCGTCGTGAAATATCGACGAAGCGAAAGAGCAAACCGCGAGAGATTCCAGTCGTTCTCGGATTCTCTAAATCCCTTCGACTCCCGAATCCGCTCCCTCCATCTTCATCTCGACCTTCCTCCTCTGTCTCCCATACGCATCCCTATACATGACGACCCCACCCTCCCCATCCACAAACTTACATTCCCCCATCGTCTTCCACAAACTAATCAACACATTCTCCTTTTTCTCTTCCAAATAGACTCCCGGATTCGTCTCCTCGAGGTATTGCTTGATCGCTTCGGTAGCTTCTTCGGCATGGTAATGAGGGATCTTGGAGCATAGATGATGGAGGATATGAGTCTCGCTGATTCCGTGTAACAAGGTTTTCCCGACTGGACCGAGGAAATTTCGATCGATCGTAGTCGTGAGTGCACCGAGGAGGAAGGACCAGTGAGAAGCGCGATAATGAGGTAGGAGAGGGGAGGTATGCTGGAGGTAGGTGATGAGGACGAGCCAGTGGTTGACTAGAAGGTAAGGGATGAAATAGAATTTCGTGAAGAGCGAGAGAGGCGAGTGGGTCCCGAGAACGCCAAGGGAGGAGAGACAGTGTGCGACGAAGTAGAAGAAAGAGAGAGTAACGAGGAGGGCAGCGTCGGAGAGGAGAATGAGGGAACGGTGACGACGATCGAAAATGATAGAGTTGGGATTGAAGTCTGCGAAAACGAGTGAGAGCACGTCAACGAGCGGTTCCGCACGCTCGCCGGCTGCACTCACGATTCGTCCCTTTGGGATACGAAGGTTGACCAGAAACGTTGAAAAAGAGATAAACCGGCCAACCCAAAAGCTGCGAAATTAACTTCGTGTAAGTCCGCGTCGTCTCCTGATCAAGGAAATCAACAAGGCACTCACTTGTTGACCGATCAACTCGACAAATCTATACATTGGTGCATCTTCCAACAGTTCGTCCAGTTCAATCCCTTTCGCAACCCTCACTTTCTTCCCTTTCTTTCCTCCACCGAGTTGTTCGAGAGTCTTCGGTACGAACACTTGATCCTTCTCGAGGTTCCCCGTCGAGGCGTGATGTTTCGCGTGAGAGATACGCCAGGAATGATAAGGAACCAACAAGAACGAGTGAATGATCAAACCGACGAGATCGTTGATCCGTTTCGAAGGCGAGAAAGCTCGATGACCGCCTACTCGCTCAAGACGCTGTTAGCGAGGAGGAGAGAGGTAGAAGGAATAAGGGGGACGTACATTCGTGACCGATAACCCAAAGACCCGTCATGACGAAAGATTGAACGACCCAATAACCCGACCAAGCCGACCACTTCGTAATATTTCCCATCACTCCTCCATCAATTCCGAAAGACGTATCGATAAGAGAAGCGAGATACCATAGTGAAACCATCAACGCAACATCTTGTCCAACGTATCGAAGAGACGTCAGAGTCGAACGTTCGAAACAATGAGTCGGGATGACGGAAAGGAGTTGATTGATCGTGAGATTCGTAGGTGGAACGAAAGGTGGGTAAGTGTTCTCGAGGTGATGAATTGCTGCGTCTGGAGTGGGCGCCTGTTGGCTCGATTGGGGATCTTTCGAATGAGCGAGAGGGCGTTGGCGGAGCGAGGAGTCTTCCATCTTTGCGATGAGATGAAGCGATAGGAAGAGGAAAGAGAGAGGACAAACTTTCCCGGTCTTTGTTCGATTGGAACAAGCGGGAAGGCCACGGACGATGAAACGGATGAAGGTTCGGAAAGAGGCTCGAGCGATGTTTGCCCCTGACTTTTTATTCTTTCGCAGCGCCTCTACCTCCATGAACTCGGTTCCAACCCCGTTTCCCCTGTTCATCCGATACTGATGCTAGATATTCGTTCTAATCCCTTTCGCCCGACTCCATTCCATCTGAAGCTGTCCCTCCATTCTTCCCTTTCCCCGAAGATTCCATCTTGTCTGCTTCGAGTCGCAAGACGTACGTCGGCAATTCTGCCTAGATGAGATCGAGAGGTGTCGTAGGCGAGGTGTGGGAAGGAGATGAAGCAAAGAGTCGAGATGAGGCGAGAGGACATGCGAGGATGATAGGCGAAGATTGTCGATGGGGAGCAGAGTAGGAACGAATCGTTCGAAGGTAGTCGATAAGGCGATGGGAGATGGTCGAAGGATCGGAAGAGAGGCTCGAGGGTGTAGACTGTTGGCCCGGAAGACGAAGAGCGTCGATTCAAGCTGTGAGGAAAGCGAGATTCAGTACAAGCTCAGAACGGCGTAAGAAGGGGAAGAAGACACACTTCTCGTATCAGAAAAAACTTTCATCGTTGTTCCAAACATCCCGTCCTTCCCACGTCGCAAACTTGATTTCTTTGCCTTGACTCGCCAACTTAACAAATTCCACCTTGTTCCTCGTCTCGACCGTCGCGTCTTCGTCACCGCAATAAGCCGGGACCACAATCGTATGAATTTTCGAAGCGAATCGATCCGAAAGGATAGTATTGCCCACGTTCAAGTTGAGCCCATTGAAAAATCGAATCGTTCTCAAAGTTGGAATCGGCTCGATCGATTGCTTGCCATTCCCCGAGAAATTGTAGAACGCTACGTCGTAATCATCTCCATACGAGCTCGAGAGACAGATCGTTCGAAGTGAAGGCGATTTCGCGAGGGATCTCCAGAACGTTCCACATTTCGTTTGCAACTCGGGTTGATTGACTCGGAGCACGAGAAGGCTCTGGTCTGGCCGACAAATCCCCAATTCGACGAGGTTCGGAAATTGGGAATAATCGAGTTCGAGGGCAAAATCGAGGTTGATTCGGAGGATTCGGAGAGTCGTTGCGTTTGAAAGGAGGAAGTCTAGTTTCACTTCGTGTGCACCGACGAGTGGTCCGATTTCGATGACTTCGAGCTGCGTAAGATGATTCCTCTTTGATCGCCCGAGGTTGACGCGGCTGCCTCGTAAGCGTTTGAGTCGAGGAAGATATTGAACGAGGTCGTCGTAATCGATCGACGTGACGGGGTTCTCGACGAGTGAGAGGCCTCCGAGCGAACTGATACCGCTGAGAACACCCATCTGAACAGGAGTCATCGGAGGCCACCCGGGACCAAAGGAAATTTTGATTTCCTGAGCGCGATGAGGGGTTCGGGCTATTATCGTCATGAATGCGAGATCGGGGTTCGTGAAGAGACCGAGTCCTGCTTCGCTATGGAAACCTCCTCCTCCTCCATGTAGGTCGTGCTTGTAGACAAGGAACCGAATACTTCGGATGTATCGAGTTAATGCCGGGTTATCGACCAGAGTGTTCAGCAGCTGCCACGACCAAAATGACCATTCGTACCAGAAACGTTCCTCAGTTGGCCGACTGCTATTCCAGTTGTGGGCAAGCGCAAAGTTGAGGTGAGAGTAGAGGATTTCGTTGACCGGTTCGACGAATCGACGCGAGACGAGGGCACATCGATGCAAGTCCCAGCGGGATAAGGCGGCGTTACGAAAGATGTCGATGATGAGTTCGTCGGGGAGTCGTCTGTGGGCTGATAGAGGGGAGGGACAGACAGGAAGAAGAGGGTGCCGTTTGAAGGGAGAAGCATTCTGTTGTGAGGCAGGCGGAGATCAAGGGTCAGCTCAGGCAGTGTGGGAGGTAGTCTGCAACAACCACGTACAGTAAGTCGGTGCGATTTCAGGACGGTTGGCCGGCCGAAAGAAAAGCGAAGAGAGATGAAGAGGTTAAAGTCGGAAAGTGAGGAAGAAGAGGACGAGTCGTATTGCCGCGGGTTACGAATGATTCTCAAGATTGTGTTTAGCTCGTTCCAGTCGAAGGCGGTGAAGCTAAGCAGAGCGGAATAAGAGATGTCAGCGGTTTGATCTCCAAGGGCGAAGTTTGGCTCCATCGAGGCGATGAAGCGAATACTGGCGACATACAGCGTATCAGGAAAGTTGTATCCTTGTCCAGGTCTGCGCCGAAAGTTGGAAGGTGCGTAAGGAAGAGAAACAGAACACCTTGCGCGCGCAGAGAGAATCCCAAACGCTCGCGGATACGCTCTCATATTGACACCAGAGAGCAGCCGGAACGGAGACGACAGCTTCAGGGTTCCCGAAAGAACAAGGCAGGATAGGAGAATTTGTCTTTTATTTCGCGAAATCTCAATCAAACGCCCCAAGTTCCATTCGCAACTTCCTTTCCCCCTTTGCAACGATTAATGCGTCTCTGGCACGTCTCTAGCAGTAGACCAACAGGAATCCCGTCTTGACTGCCCCATATATATCCGAATCCGTTTCCTTCTCGCTTCCTTCTCCCTTCCAATTACGACGGTTCCCTTCGTCCGGCGCTTTCCCCTGGCGCCTTCCTCCAACTCGCCCCCGCCAAGTATCACCCTCCAACCCTGTCACCCTTCTTCTTCTTATCCTCCTCCGTCCGTCCGGTACGACTCGAGAACGTGGATCGAAACTATCGTGTTTTCGAAGGGCGGGGGATCAGGTTAAGAATACTGAATGGAGGGATGAAAGAGTAGAGATGGTGTGAGAACAGATGGATGATGAGGAGTACGAAGCGGAGGAATGTTGCGGGAAGCGGGAGCAAAAGAGGTAGAGGAGGTCGAGATCGAGGTCGAGGGTTGAGCGCAGAGTTCTCAGATGGGAGGAAGGTGGTAGAGCTGGGTGGATGTTCCTGTGAGCGGAGGACGGAAGGCGCAATCGAGACGAGGACCGGAGTCGATGCGGTGTTTGACTGTCTTCGCGCGCGAAAGTTCAGTCGAAGGCTCGAGTGATGACGAGAACAACCAACACTTACGGTTCTAGCCCTTGCGAAACCTAAGCTTCTCGGGCGTCCTCTGACGCACCACAACTTCCTTACCTCGACTCACCATTGTAACGAATTTGAGTTTGTTCATTCGTTCGGGTGTTTTGTTCATTCGTTCGGGTGTCTCGCCTTCCCAACCGGAGTAGTAAAGGAGTACGATCTTATCTACCGTCTCTACGAATCGGCTCGAGAGGATACCATTCGCAAAATTGAGGTCGATGTCGTCCTTGAATCGAAGGGTTTTCAAAGTCGGAATCGAGGACTCCTTGAACGCTCGGCATCTGTATAAGGCCCGGGCGTAGAGCTCGCCCATCTCGTAACCCCAAGAGCTCGAAATCGAAAGAGTGCGAAGTGAAAGCGATTTCGAGAGGGTGTTCCAAAATTTGGGGCAGATCGATTCCAATTCGTCTTGTTTCGCACCTATCAGACGTGGATTTTCGCTCCAGTCCATCGGAGGTGTGAGGTCGAGCTCGACGAGGTGGGGGAATTGCGAGTAGTCGAGATAGAGAGCGACATCGAGGTTGAGTCGTAAACTTCGCAAGGTCGATTTGTTCGAGAGTACGAATCTCAATCTTCTTTCGAGTGAGACGTCAGGATCACGATGAAATCTGACATCGATCACCTCCAGCTTCTTGAAATAATCTCCCTCGTCGACCCCGAGGTCGAGGCTGTGGGTATGGAGCTCCTTCAGGTTGGGCAAGTTTTCAACGAGAAAATCGTATTCTTCTGTTTGGAGTGCGGAGTCCGAGTTGAACGTGAGGCACTTGATCTGAGGAAGCTGGGCGAGGAGGTCTAACTCTACACTCGTCGGAACCCAATCTCCCTCGAAGGCGATCTTCTCGATACTGCGGCTGACGACTAAGACGACGGTTTCGAAGGCGGTCGATGGGATTGTCTGCAGTTCATCCCATGCCCATCCTCCCTGAGGCCATTGTTCTGGAGCGATGTCTTCGGTTTGGTGTCTGAATTCGATGGACCGGACATGTCGAGCGAGGTCGGGACGAGTAGAAAGGGTGGATTCGAGTAACGCGCTTCTTGGTGCCCATGCCCACCTCCTCTCTACAGCGAGCGAATCCTCGTCGGGATCTATGCTGCTGTCCCAAAGCCGAACGATCATGATGTCGAGGTCCGAGTAAAGAATTTCGTTGACGGGGCCGAGGAATCTTCGGGATACGAGCGCGCATCGGTATAGGTCGGGGCGGGATAACGCTTCGTTTCGAAAGATGTCGATAATGAGTTCGTCGGGGAGTCGATGGACGGTGGGCTGGAGAGGAAGAGAAGGGAAGAAGTGGGAGGAAGGAGGAAGATGCATCGCTGCACAGAGAGCACTAAAGCCGTAAGTTAGGCTCCACAAGTAAGAGCAGCCATATCGAGATCCAACATACTGGCTTCGACTGGGTTTGGCTGCTGTAAGCGTCCGGCAAAACAGCAAGAAAGATGAAGAGGTCGAAGTCGGCAATGGAAGGGAAGGAGAGGCCAAGATTCCCCTACAAGTCGAAGTCGCTGTGCTTGAACGCAGCCGGTTCGTTCCAGCGCCTTTGCTGCGTCTAGAAGGGGAAGAAGGGAGATTAGCTTTTGATCTACAGAATCGAATTCTGCCTCGATCGACTAAAGCGTTGAGCGCGCACGACGTACAGTGTATCTGAAAGGTACTGGTCTGATCTGGTGCCGCGTGCAAGTTGGGAGGAGTGACAGGTGGGAGCCAAACTACCTCGCAAGAAATTAGGCTCCCTAGCTGCATGCTGTCAGCGAACTAACCGCGGTCTTTCAGGGGGACACTGCGACCGAGATATCGTTCAAAGCTCAAGACAAGCGGACAGTAACATGTCGTTCTCAGAGGAACAAAAAACAGCACTTCATTACGAAGAAAGAATGATACGTTTTCCCCCTCTCTTCACTCTCTTCCGACCTGATAAGCTTGTAGTCATGATTCCATTGAGGACGAAGTGATGTCGGCGAGCAGTTGGGCGAATGGATTGAGAGAGGGAAAGGAGAAGCACTGGAAAACTCTGTTTGTTCGAAAGCCGATTCAGTCAAATCATTCGACGACGGTTCGAGAGGAGCGACTAACCTTGCTACAATTGCTGAGATCCTTCTGAGCTGCGTTCATGAAACCCTTCTTTCGTAGCGAACTTTACTTCTCTCCCTCCGCTCGCGATTCCAACAAATTTGACCACGTTCTCCTCCACGAGAGTTGCGGATTCGGGTGCGTACCATTCAGGTAGAACGACGGTGTGGATAGTCGATGCGATTGTACTCGAGAGAATCAAATTCGTCCAATCGAGGTAGATCTCGTCGTTGAAGCGAAGGGTTTTCAAAGTTGGAATCGGTCTCATCGAGGGGTTTGTCTGCGTGAAGAGGGCCGAACCGTAATCCGAATCTTCATACATGCTCGAAAGGGAAAGAGTCGAGAGACGAGGTGAGCGAGATAGGGATTCCCAAAACTTCTGACATCGCGATTGAAGCTCTTCGCGTTTTTGATCGGTGGTGAAGAAGAGACCTTGGACGTCGTCCGGCTCGAACAGTTCGAGTTCGATGAGTTCCGGGAAGAGAGAATAGTTGATTTCGAGGGCAAAGTCGAGGTTGACTCGGAGAATTCGAAGTGTCGAGCGGTTTGCGAGAAGAAATTTGAAATTCCATGGAAGGCCCCAACGGAGATGTCGGACTTCTATGACTTCCAGTCTTGTGAGATGAACACTCGCGATGTCGGGGACTTTGATAGAGTCGCAGCAGAGTTCTTTGAGGTGGGGGATCTGTCTGGCGAGAAATTCGTAATCGACGGGTTTAAGAGTGTTGTAATCGAGACGTAGGTTCTTGATTGTGTCGAACTCCGCCACGACCTTGAGCTCTTCACCGATCGGAATCCAGTTGCTCCCAAAACTGATCTCCTTCAGTTTTCGAGCTCCTAGTCGGACCAGGGTTGCGAACGCCAAGAACGGGGTCGTCAAGAGTCCAGGCGTTCGGCTCTTCATTCCGCCACCGTGGCATATTTTCCCTTCAACCGCAAAGTGTATCGATTCGATGTAGGTCGCCAATTTCGAGTTGTCCATCAGAGTCCTCAACAGTTTCCACGATTTTTCCGACCACTCCAAAAGGGCATCGTCATCGTTCATGTCACTGTAATGCCAGTACCGGGTAATCACGACGTCGAGATGAGAGTAGAGGATTTCGTTGACCGGTTCGACAAATCGACGTGAAACGAGCGCGCACTGAGACAAGTCGGTGCGTGATAAGACACGGTTGCGGAAGATGTCAATGATGAGCTCGTCGGGAAGGCGTCTTGCGACTGAAGGAGAAGAGGGAGGGAGAGGAATTGTAGCGCTGGCTTTCGAAGGAAGTGGCATGGCTGTGGAGAGTTACGAGGCCGACAGTCAGTCCCAGCAGGTTAAAGTACACACATTGATCGGAGACTTACTGTATCTGAGTACGGGTTGCGGTCGTGTTGACCCAATGGAGAGACGAGAGACGACGGCCTTTGTCGCTTAGAAGGAGGGGGTAAAGGCGGACGTTCGTTCTGTTCTTACTCAATGTAGCTGTTCTTGATCGTATTCGGGTCCTTCAGGTGAGCTTGAGTAGGTACGTGAACGAGGTAGAAGAGAGAGATGCAGCTTGATCTCCAAAGTCGAATTCCACCTCCGCGAAACGACTCGGCGACTGGACAGGGTGTGACGTGTATTTGCAAGGTCGTATGCGGTGGCGGACCGGCGTCGAAGCTGGAAAAGGCGACAAGCAGAAGATCTCGAACGAACCGATTCTTTCGGATCCGCAACCCGATTATCGAACGATTTCGTCTCCTTCAGCCTCACAGCGAAGCAAGGCCATGCAAGTTCCAAAGCCGGGGTACAGAAGGACCATTTTCAGACTTCAAGCAAAAGTACAAGTTATTTTCCTTCTCCGCCGCCGGACGCAGCACACGACAAGTTGACGCTCAGCGACTCATCCCCCTTCGAATACAGCCTCCTGTCCCAATCGTAGCACCGTCAAGAAGAGTGATGGATCTCTACATGGCTTAACTTTCTCGCCGACTTCATCTCGATCCCGTGTCCTTCTCGCCTTCGAGAATTCGCTCGAGGAAGTGACGGGAGTAGCGCAGATGACGTACGAAGTGAGGATAAATTGGGCGAAGACGGGAGATGGGCGTATTGAAGAGGAGTGAAGAGCGCGAAGCGAAGAAGTCGAAAAAGAAGAGGACGAATGAGACGAAGTTAGGAAAGGATCTTGTGTCGCAGGTCGGCGGTGTAGGATGTGCTGCCGTCAGAGAGGGGAAGGAGGAGAGGAACTGAGCGAGTCGAGAGAAGAAACGGAACCGAAGGAGGAGGGTATGTCTGTCCAACGGAAAGATCAGTCGAAGCCTCGA
The DNA here is from genome assembly GCF_050403485.1 of Sporobolomyces salmoneus. NCBI lineage: Eukaryota > Fungi > Basidiomycota > Microbotryomycetes > Sporidiobolales > Sporidiobolaceae > Sporobolomyces > Sporobolomyces salmoneus. The sequence continues at coordinate 13,968 of NW_027481048.1, forward strand.
ACGATCACGAAAACAACGACGACTTACGGTTCGAATATCCGTAGGCCTCAATCTTCCCGTCCTTCTTCTGTTGCAAAGACAACTTCTCTACCTTTACTCGCGATCGCAACGAATCTAACTTGATTCCTTTGTTCCTCGGTCGCAGTTTCTTCCCTGAAGAGCCAAGGAAGTACAACCGCTCGGACCGTCTCGAAGTATTTACTTGACAAAATGATGTTCATCAAGTCGAGATTCAACAAGTCGAGATGGGTGTCATTGTTGAATCGGAGAGTTTGTAAAGTCGAAACTGGTCCGCGAAGGGATTCCCGAATTTCGGGAAGTCTGTAGAGGACGCGGTCGTAGGCGTATCCGTACGTAAACGAGAGGGACAGAGTGTGGAGGGAAGGCGATTTGGAGAGGGACTGCCAGAATTTGGAACATTGGGTTGCCAATTCGCCGAAGAACGCATCCGGATCGGCCTCCTCGACTGCACCTATGAGATCTAGCTCGACGAGTCTGGGGAAGAGGGAATAATCGAGATGTATGGCGACGTCGATGTCGGTTCGAAGAATTCGGAGAGTCGATGTGCTTGCGAGTACGCAGTCTAGCTTCATGTCGAGTCGTCCCCAAGAAGGCCCAAATACGAAATCGAGAACTTCTAACTTTTTCAAATGATCGCGTTCAATTTGACCGGGGTGGAGACATCGACATTTGAGATGCGTAAGCTCCGGCTTGAATTTGGCAAGGAAATCGTATCCTGTCGATTCGAGATCGGCGTCCTCCAGAGTTAATCGTCTGACCGACTTGTGCCGTGCAATGACCTCGAACTCCTCCCTGGTCATTTCCCTTAGGCGAACGTGATCTTCTCGAGTTTGCGGGCTGCTCGAACGATAGTTGAAAATGCAATTGCTGGAGTCGTGAAGGGCGTAACCGTACGTTTGCGTGCGTCCGACTTGTATCCTCCCCATTCGATATCGAAATAGAGAGATCTGATGTGTTGCGTGAAGTCGGGACATTCGACCCGAGTTCTCAAGAGTTCCCATCCTCGAGCTGACCAAGCCCATACTGTATCTTCGCCTTCTTGTTGGCCGTCGTCAAGCATGTGAATGTCGATTTCGAGGTGGGAGTACAGAATTTCGTTGACCGGATCTCGAAACCGACGGGAAACGAGGGCGCAATTGAACAAATCGTGACGGGAGAGAACGCGGTTCCGGAAGATCTCAATGACGAGTTCGTTGGGGAGCTGGAGTGGTTCGGGTGATTCGGAACGGGAACGGCCAGGAGAGGATTGAGGTGTAGGTCCTCCTCCTCTTCGAGGTACGCGCATTCTGTCTGTCGAGACAGCACGCGCGAAGCCGTGAGTCTCCTTCCGCGATGTAAAGAAGTAGACAAGAAGCATACTTTATCTCAACTGGGTTCGCTTGGCGCGGGGAGACGGCTCGAAGGAGGAGGGAGTTTCTTGATCTAAGAGTTTACGGAGGGGAACGAGGAGGACGCAGATGATGCCGTGTGATATGAGTGTAGTCGTGAGAGGGTGATAGCTCGGTCGAGTGGTCGATCTGGCCGGTTTGGTGCAGGAGATAGAAGTGGTGAGAGGGAAGAGACTATCGACTGTTCTCGCGGCAAAGTTCTCTCAGGAACGGCTCGCTTCTCACACAGAGCGCTCTCGAAGGTATGAGTGGAGAAGCGGAACGAGCACCAGTTTTATGGGCCTCTCGCCGAATATTCCGCGACGAAACCAAAGTGTGATGCAAAGTTTTGCTCGAACCAAATCATTCGCCTTCGATCATGCTACACTCTCTAACCATTCAACCAAAGATCCCAAGATCCCTTTCTGTACCTCCGCTTCCGTAGGTTCTCTTTCCTCCTCCTTATCCTCGTCTTCGGTTGTCGTCGTGTTAATATTTTCTCGATATTCGCTCAAAATTTGTACTAGATCTTTGAGGGATTTTGACCGTCGAGATAGGAGCATCGTGTAATGATCTCTTGCCTGCACGTCACCGCCGTGTCAGTACAACGAAGCGGCATCCGGGAAAGCGGAGAGAGATGAGAACGTACACCATCATCCTCCATACAAACCCACGCCGCAACATAATCACAAAACTGTAATGCCATTCCCCCATTCTCCAATCTCTCCAGATACTTTTCCTCCTCATCCATCTCCATCTCTTCGGCCAAAGAAGATTCTTCGAGTTTCGCGAGACGAGATTCTAATTCTTCGCGGAGTTCGGAGAGTCGGTCGAGTTTCGAATACGATTCTTCGATGAATTTTGAGAGGAGTCGGAGACGGGGTTGAGAGTCGGAAGGAAGGGAAGTGAAAAGCGAGGAGAGGATGGAGAGGAGATGTTCGGTTGTTTCGGATGTTAGGTTCGTTGTAGTCGTCTTTTTCTTTCCATTGCCCTGAGTCATGTACCGATAACCCAGTCAGCCCCAACGATTGTGACTAGGAGCAAGAGGAACACGAACCTTTCCCATGAAAATCGCAAACAACGTTTTCAAACCCAAACAGTCAACGAACCTTTCACTCATCTCCTCATTACCCTTTCTCAGTCCTTGAAGAGCATGACTGAGAACCTTCAGTGATCGAGTCTTCGAGATTTGGTGGGTAGATTTGAGGAGAAGTAGCATCAATTCGATTCCTTCGTTTTCGAGGAACGCTGCTTTGACCGGATGAGGAGTCGAAATCGTGGAGGATTTGGCGGAAGACGGTACGGGAAGAGTGGAAGAGAGACAGGAACAGAGGATATCGAAGAGGTTTTCGAGGAATTCAGTTTCGTCGCCTGACGAAGGGTCTCGTTTTCGATAAACCTGCACCTCAAAGATCATCAGAAACAATAGACTGACTGCTTGTTCGAGATTCTTCGACGTACCGATAAAACCTTCAGAATCCCTTCTAACCAAGCTCCTTTCTCTTCCTCTGCTAATCTCATTCTCCCTTTTCGAACCGCTTCAACGTTCCCAACTAGTTCTTCCGGTAAGCTCAGTAAGAGACTCATCATTTCTGCTGAATAATATCGGTTTTGGTCCCATTCTGGAGGCTTCTTGTCGAGGGAGAGACGGTGGAATAGATATGAAAGCAAAGGCGATGACGGAAGAAGGAGAGGTGCGGCGAGTGAAGGTGAGAGCGTTAGTAGGTTCTCAATGAGATCTGGCATTCACGCAGAGAGTCAGTGAGAATTTGCGAGGGAAAAGAGAGAGGGAGACGAACTGAGAGTATGGAAAACTCCTGTTCGATGATCTTCGTCCTCCTCATCGAACCGCTTCAGTCCTCCGACTACCAACTCCACCAGTCCCTCTTTCGTGATTTCGTCAATCAGAGCCTGCACCGCTTTCTTCTTGTTCTCTTCATCCTCCTCACTCTCTCCATCATCCGAAGCCGATTCGAGTCCTTCCGGATCTAGGTACTCTTCCAGCACTTGTATCACCGCGACGGATACGTCGACATTCTCGTGAGAGAGGAGGTCGGAGAGGGTCGAGAGAGTCGAGTTTTCGATCAGGAGAGGGAAAGAGACGGAAGGGGTCGAGGAGAGAATCATGAGTCCGTGGATTGACTCGATCAGGTTGAACTCGGAGTCGACGAATCTATCATCCGAGGGAGTCGTGAGCATTATTTCAGAGAGCGACAGAGGAGGGAGAGTATGCTCACTTTTCAGGATCCGAAGGAAATTTAGTCCTCAAATCTCGATTCTTATTCACGATCTTCTCCAAATTCAACAATTGTTTCCTCACTGTCGTCGGTGACAACTCCTGTCCAGGTAATTCACTACTACCTTCCCCTTCTCCTCCTTCTTTCGTCTCCATAATATTCAAAACTTGTTTCTGTACCGAAGATAATCCTCCTCCACTACACGCTATCGCGGGTCAGCCAGCTATCTCCTGATCTGAGAGAGTGATTGCGACTTACAAGAACCTCCCGTCCTCGTCCTCCTCTTCGAAATAATCGGCATCCCCATTCGGAGCGAATTCTCCTTCTCCCCCGTTCCCTTCCTGCTCATCTTCGATAGTGACCCCTCCTCCACTCGCAGATTGGTCAGAGGATAGTTTGATAGATTTGTAGGACTCGGGGTCGAGCGATGGGGCTTCGAATTTCCGTTTGGATGATGAAACGCTAGATTTCGGTAGAGGGGGACGCTACAGACGAGGAGAGAAGTCAGTGAGGACCGTAAAGAGCGTAGGTAGTGAACTCACTTTGAAGATTTCGTCGATATCCATCTTGAGGGGAGGTGAAAGTTGGAGAGTTGGGAGAAGTTCGCGCGACCTCTCTTGCTTCCCGACAATTCACTCGACTCCACGAGACCTTCACTCGAATGTTCAGACTCGTATGCGCGGGCGAGCATTTCGGACAAACGCTCGAATCGCTCGAGTGCTCGCCTATTTCCCGATCGAAACGATGGTGTTACTTCGAAGGCTCCGACGCTGGACGACCAGCGCCCTGTAGCTTCCATGCTAAGACGACCTCGTGTTTTGTTGACCCAGGTTTTCGTCGCAGCTTCGTCGTGACACTAGACGTGAGTTTAACTTCTCTTTCGCTCCATGTCTCTGACATTCTTCCACTGACACGGTCGGTCACCATCCCTTCTCGACCACCCCCCTGCAGCAATGGTGCTAGGTCGATCGCTACTGAGGGACCTGGCCAGTCTGGTTGGGCTTTGTTTCCGACAAGTTCCTTCGTCTAATTTCGCACAGCTCGAATTTTCGTCGCTACCTTCCGACTCGGCGACATGGCGTCTCTCGATTGAGCACCAGGGACTCTGACTTTCATCGTTCGAGCTTCAGGGGTCCTTTTCTCTTTTAGAGGTTGGTCCTCGCTTCGACTCTCGCACGAAAGAAGAGTTCTACCAAAGTTTAAACGCGACCAATAGTGAAAACGGGTTAATCATACGGGCGGACGGCTGGTCGTTAGCATGGATACGGACGACGGCACAATGGTGTGGGCGCGGTAGATGCGCGCCATTGACCTACGGTGGGCTAAAGTAGCGTCTTAGTCTCGTTTGTTCATTTTCGCGAAGACTTGAGCCAAACTCAACGCTCACGGATCCTTCTTCCTCAGCGTCCTCAGCAGGTGATGCGTCCAACTGAACTTACTGCAGTACCGTATCAAGAAGTATCAGTCCTAATCAGGCATTAACGATTAGAGTTGTCTCGCGAATTTGTAAGAATCGATGGACTTCCCCAGAAACCAGCACGTGCTTCCACGAGACAGTCTTCCCAAGTTATTTTCCGTTTTTTTCTCACTCGAGACTCGGCCAGAGAAGAGCGAAGTTCAAGCAAGCTCGAAAGTAACGAAGCAGACAAGCGAGAGAAAAGTGACGAACTTACGATTTTTTTTGCTGTTTCCTCCTCCACTTTCACGCTCTCGATCTCGCCGGCTTCTTTCTCCTCCTGATTCACATTCTACTTTTCTCACATCACACGACTCGCCCGCTAGGTCGGTTCGACTCAGGCCGCTTCAACAGCGCCTCACACGACTCTCGACTCGTCCACCGCTTTCGAGGGAACAGCAGGGAATGCAAACAGAGAGAGGAGGAGGAGGATTCACCAGCAGCCGACTAGCCACCGGCACCCAGTCGCCATACTACAATCAGTTCAGTAGTTCAATGTCATCCAGTCTCCACCCGCACGACTCTCGGACGTCAGCAGCTGAAGAAGAAGATCTCCTCGCATTATTATCTTCCGACACTTTCTCCCTCGAATCCCAACGAGATCGAGACTTGGTCAAACTAGGTTCATTCCTATCGAACATTATCCCTACCCCTCCCGCTCAACCTCAACCTATCCCTTCCTCTTCGTCTTCTTCGGGAAATCGACAAATTCCCCCCCACTCTTACGGTTCAGATCATTCGACTTCTTCTACCTCGACGAACGGTGGTCCTCCATTACCTCCAGCACCTTCTTCCTCTTTGAACAACAACGAACGATCGGTTCCTCCGTTTCCGATGTTGGATTTCTCAAGTTTTAACGGGTTTGGTGGATGGGGGAAAGAGTTGGAAGGATTCGCAGGGAAAGATACGACGAGCTTTAATCAGTCGAGATGGAATACGGTTAGTGGAGGGAATTCGAGGGATCATAGTGGAGAGAACACGCCGATGAGGAGGAGGAGTAGCGTCAATCACAATAACAACGGGAAGGAATGGAGGGTACCGAATTGCTCGAGGGAGAGAAATCAGATTGAAGAGGGATCGAGGGACGGAACACCGATAGCGTCGAGGGAGAGGAGTTCAGCGTCGAGAGGAAGAGAGGAGGAAGGGTGGAAATCGAGGTTGAGGAAAAGTACCGTCGATCAACAACAACAACACGCGGTATCGACAAGTAGAGGCTACGAAGAAGACGATGACGGCGGTGGTGGAGGAGGGATGCAAGATGACGAAGAAGATGATCTCATGATGGACGATTAGCACGAATTTTTTCTTTCCTCTCTTCTTTGGGTTACTTTGGTTCGTTTCTCTCCCCTCTCTGTTGATTCTACAAATACTACATTATATAGATTTTCCTTTTTTTTCTTTGCTCCTTCCTCGTCGTACCAGTCTCATTCCAGTTCGCATTAGATTTTCTTCTCTCTCTCTCTTCTACTCTTCTTGTCTCCCTCACCCAAGCTCTTAACGACCCCTGATACGATACCCCTCACTCTGGCTTACTTATCTCGCTCCCTCTTCCCTGTTGATGCATTTTCCAATCCTTCGTTTCGATTCCGGAAAAACTGGTTTCCTACGCGAGTCTCCCAGCCATCTTTGACAGGACCTTCGCTCCTGCCGCGTTCTTTTCACTGATAGCTACTCGCTCAGGGAATTCAGAACGAGGAATTGCGTCGAAAGGACTCAGAGGTTTTCGTTCCGCTTCGATCGTGGAGTACTGTGCTTTCCAATTCTGTCATCGAAGGACAGGCGTCGTCAGCTCCCCTCAAGACGAAGGTGCGTAAGAGGAAGTAGCGAACCTCTTTCCAGGTCGAAGGACAGACCGCTGCCTGTTCAGACAAGCCACTTTCAGCTGGAATTACTGTTTGTTCGTTTTTGCGGAGCGAGATGGAGACTTACGCAGACTCGCCGCATTCCATCGACAAGTCCAGTCTATATACGCTCGCCTGAATGTCAGTCAGACTGTCCTCGACCTGCTTGACCACCGGAACAGCGGAGTAGAGCTTACGATGACGGTTCTGAGATGTTGCCCATCGCCGACTCCATCCTCATACGCTACAATCATTCTTCCTAGCGTCTCGACTTGCCTATCGAAGCTCTTGACGACGTCCAAGATCTTGACGTGCTCGTCTGAGGTGATGCAGAGGAGAGTAAGCTTGAGAACGAACCATTCGATTGGGTCTCGAATCGTGGTGTGGATGGAACGGACGAGAGTTTCGAAAGTGGCAAGTGATGACGAGCGTCCTGACATGCTATGAATTGAGAGTAGAGAGGCTCTGACCGGTAAGAGGTGGGACTAGCAGTAGGAACGAGCAAAGGATCAAAGCTTCGACCTGGATACTACTCAGTAGGCTATGCCTCTAGCTGAATCGTTGCTCGATCCACAGCATCGCCGACTCTTCGTTCTCTGCTCTCTAGCTCTCTCGCCTCATCCTATTCAGCTTCACCCGTACCCGTGAAACCTCTCAGTGAGTGATGAAACCGTCTTTGTGTCATCGATCTTTGCTGACTCGCTTCTT
>NW_027481047.1:0-21330 GCF_050403485.1 Sporobolomyces salmoneus
GAACCGGCGGAAATTCCCTCAACAACCGCGAGAAAGAGGGGTCAAAGAGTAGTGTTTCCTCCGCATCGCGTTCCGATTCAAAGAAGACGGTTTCTATCGAGGCCAGTCGATCATTCCTTGCACCGTTTTCAACGAGAAGCACGAGGGTTTGGAGAGTGTCGGTGTGTCGAATTCGAACGAAGTTGTAGAGGAGAGGTTGCGCGGCTTCCTGGAAGACGCGACTCGTGAGAGAGAGGGAGCGAAGCCTCGATCGTGTCTCGGCCTCGAGCTTGCGGGTTCGGAGCGGACTCGTGTAGGGAGGAAGTCGAAAATTTTCGACGATGACGCGGAGGAGTTCGACAGGGAGCTGAGGGGACATGGCGGAGAATCGAGAGGTTTCTGTCCAAGGTCTGACTAGTTGAACAGTCGCAGCATCAGCTTCGCCTGTGTGACGCTGGCAAGGGGAGGAGGGAATGTCGACGACTGAGGTCTCGATCTGACTCACTCGCTCGCGCTTTCCTTCTGGCTCAAATATTGAAGAAGAATTCCTTGACCCTCGCTCACCACTTTCTTGACCTCCCAGAGAGACGGGGCGAGTTCGCTTCGGAGTTGTAGATGAAAACAGTTGGGTGACGAGCGAGAGCAGAGACGTAGACGGTTGCGGCGGGTGATTCGAAGGACGGCTCGAGCAGTGTCTCGAGTGCTTCGGCGTGCTGCAGAGAAGCGTGTGAGGTATTCGAGCGAAGGGAAAGAGGGAAAGAATCTCTGGCAACTCGCTTGCACTTGAGGCAGGCTCCCTGTTACGTACCAGGTTGAATCAAGCAATCAGTATAGTCATCACGAAGCAGAAATGGCGGATCGCTTTGAATCAGCTCTTCCACATCGAATCCGTGGATGAAGTTCACTCAGATCTCGTTCGAGCGGCGCTTCAACCAGAAGTGTGAGAGTGTACATCATTCTCGCGTGTAGATCACAGTTGGGACGTAGCAATAGAATGCGAGAGGACAAAGGAAGGGGCAGGGTAGTACAGTAAGCAAGAGACAAACAAAAGCAAAAAACGTTCAATCCTCCTTCATTGTCCCGCCAAGATACTGCTCGGAACCTTCTCCTACACTGCCTTTCGCCTCTGCTACTCCTTCTCTCTACTCCTTCGCTGCCTGTCCCAGAATACCCTCGAGATGTAACAGTCTGCAGTCGAGCTAGGTTCCAGTTCAAAGACGACTTCAAGTCCCGCCTCTTTCGCTTCCTTCATCGCTTGCTCCATCTCGACGACTGGTTCAGGCGATTCGATCCGGGACGGATGAAGAGAGAGGTCGAAATAGATCGATTTGAGTGACATCGTGTTTGGCTCCTTACAGGCGACGAGCAGATCTCGGAGTCCTTGAAAAAATTCGGACGCCTCCATTGCTGCCGTAGTGATACGGAGATGTTGAACGGGCATAAGAATTTCGGGGGCGCTGGGTAAGGTGAGAGTCGCTTCGTGAATGTCGACCAAAATACGAGGCGAGTAACCGGAGAAGAGGTCATTGTGGGTGTGACAGTATAGACTTTGAGACATGAAGATGGCATCGAGTTGTGGGAGGAGTCGGGCGAGGCCGATGTGTTTCAGTTGTCGCGCATTTGTCGAGTTCAAGTCTTGCAGGCCGAGAGCTCGTAACGAAGGTAGTACATCGGGAGTCAGCAAGAATCGAACAGAGGACTGTATCGCTTGCCAGTCCAAGGTGAGAGACCGAAGGAAAGGGAAATGGGGGGCGTGGAGACGTTCGATCCCGTGACCAGGTCCGGACAGCTGCAGGGCCGCAAGCTCTACAGCAGTGGACGGAATCTTAGCACTTCTTTCGGAACCCAGTCGAGACGATGAACTTACTCGTATGCTGATTGAGGACTGTTAGGTCGATCTCATCGTAGTCCAGGCATTCAATCGCGAGACTTTGAAACCCTTTCCACCGTCTGAGAAACTCCCCAACCAGTTCTGCACTTGCGTCGGGTCCCGCTATGAGTTCCTTGATCCCCGCATCAGTATCCCTCGTGTCGAGTAAAAATTTGATCTGCTCATCCCACTTGATCGAGACGATTTCGAGGAGCAGAGGTTGTGCGATCTCGCGGAACGTCTGAGAGACGAGTGAAAGGGAGCAGAGAGTCGCTTGTCGATCTCCATAGTTGGACGAATGGAAGGTGTGAGGGACGGCCGACTCGATGACTTTGCGGAGGAGTTCAGGAGGGAGAGACGGGAGCATGTTGTCGAGAGAGAGGTGAGGAGGCGATACGCCAAGGTGTACGTGTTGCAGGGTCTGCTACAGATCGCATAAACCAAGCCGGGTCAGACTCAGACTGGGTACGAGAAGAGGAGGCCTCAACTCAGATCAAGAATGAGGAGGGAGATTACAAGCTTACGCAGGGCGGCAGGGCAAGATGAGTGCCCTATATGACCTCTGATCTACCTACTCACTCTTATGTAGGTCCCCGCGTGCTGTGTTCGAGGGTGAGCGCCGAAGGGAGTTGACTCGTTGAATGATGACAGTAACGGAGAGGGCGGCGTTCAGAGCTTGATATGGCTGCTACGGACTGTCGATGGGAGGAATCACAATCACCCGAGTGTTGAATAAGTGATGGGTGTTGATTCGAGCGAGTGTGAAAGGGAAAGCGCGAGCCGTGCATCTTTGAACTCTTACCTTTGTCTTACCTCAAATGGCGACTCCCTCCCGCAAACTCTTGAGCGCCGAGCGCGTGTCGTTTGCTCCCGGTGAGAGAAGTGTCCATCCGCAAAAGCAGCTCTGCTGAAGGGAAGATGGAAAACTTGATTGTTTTGCGAGTGAGAAATACTGTAGATGTTTGCAACAAGGGGTATGGAAAGATACTGAGGTTGATGAGGATGAGGTATGCAGAGCATAGATGTAATGGAGGGTATAGTCGAAGGAAGAACGCTGTCAAGAATGTCTTCATGAGGAGGTTTTCAATACGTGGCAGAGGCTAGTAGTATTCGAGCTCGAGCTGTCACGTCGGCAAACTCGTCAGTCTTCTGCCAAGCTACTCGTCGGCGGAGAAAGAGAGAAGGATAGACTCACGAATAGAAAAGCGTTCTTTTCCGGATTCAACAGATTCAATCCAACCGGGTTCAAATGCTCCCTATTGACCCTCTGTAAGCATTCATCGAACTTTTTCATTTCCTGTTCGATTCGTAAACGCCAAATCATTAGTTCTTCTCTTGACTTGCTTCAAGCACGACAGAGGAAGATAGAAGGAAAGAGGCTGAACGCACTTTCTCGTAATGAGTCGTAAGGATCATCGGACTAATCCAGAAGGTCAATATCGCCAATAAATTATCTCCAAACGATTTAGACGGATCATGAGCTCTCGCCAAGATCAAATTCAGATCATTGAGAATCGTTTGATAGACCGTAGGTGAGACCTATGGCATTTCAATCCTATCAGCTTCACCTCCTCTGGCGTGAGACACTGCTGAACGGGGAAAACGGCGCACTCGACCTTCGAGTTCCCAGATCCATCCAGCCCAAAATTGAGTTGTTCCAGTGCCGGAACTGTAATCCCTTTCGATCCTGACAATCTCTCGAGGTACTGTCGTTCCGATGATCCCTTGTGGTGGAGAGCCAAAGACGGATTCGGAAGCATGGGAGGAAGGAGCGACGGAAGAACGTAAAGATGCGGGACGTTGAAGGGAGTAGGAAGTCGAGGCGATGGGAGCATGCGTCGGTGGAGATAGAGGACGAGATGAGGTCGAGGTATGTCGTGAGAGCGCCGATGGAGAAGGAGCGGGAGGATAGGAAGAGGAAGAAGCTTGTGAATGGTGAAACCCTTGCGAAGGGTTCGAATGGGGTAGGAAATTAGGCCGTGCTTGATCTATATCACTTCGATAATGAGCTCAGATCTTCCCCTACTCAGGTAGAGTTGATCGAACTCACCTGAGAGGACTTCTTCCTCCTCTTTCTTCGAAAACGAATTCCCTCCGATCACTTCATTCCCGAGTTGTCTTAGCTGATCGATCTCAGTTGGTACAGGCTTTCGCTTGATAGAACGTAACGAAGACGTCGATGTCGAGGATTGTCTCGACGTAGAACGTTGGTGATTCGGATGAGAATGAGAGGGGTAAGGGGAAGATTCAACGGAATAGGGTTGATCGGCGGGCGAGGGAAAAGTCGACATGGCTATCTGTAGCTCCTGTCAGACCGTAGCGCGTATAGTCGAGTCGGAGAGACGGAGTGGAGCTGAAGAAAGGAGAAAGGGAGAGAGCCGAGCGGAGAAAATCGCCTTGTCGCGTTCCTTCCTAGTCGAGGGGCGCAGTACGCTGTACTCAGTACGGTGTGTAGGTTGCTGTACGCGTTCGCTTTGTACTGAAAGTGTGAGAGAGGTTTGTTGATCAAAAATTCTTGGGATTTTCTTCTCTCTCTTCTCCCCTTCACTTCCCCTAAAAACTACCTGAGAATGTCTTCCTCACCTTCGAACTCCGCCCCTCAGCCCGCCAGTAACGAGCGCCTCGACGTCCCCGTTCTCCCTCCTTCGTCTTCTCGTTTCGTCCTTCCTCCTCCCCCTTCAGACCTCCTGAATCGACTTCAAGCGTTCCTGCCTCAGATCAAGAGCGCGAATGAACAACTAGAGCAAGAGGGAACGGGCGTAGAGGGAGGAGAGGAAGCGGTAGTCATGGAGGAATTGAGTAGCGATAGTGATGATAGCAGTGATTCGTCAGACTCTGCATCCGAGGACGACGATGAGGAGGATAGTGATGAGGACAAGGAGCAAGAAGCAGAAGGAGGAGAACAAGAGATGCAGGAAGGAGGAACGTTGGATCGATTATTGGATATCAACAGTCGACCGAAGGTGATCAAGAAGAACTTGGTGGTTGTCGAGACGGAAACGGAAAATATGGAAGAGAAATAGGGAGGTCAGGGGAGCGGGAAAGACGGAATACCCTTGCGGAACAAGGTCAGCGATTTTAGGGAGACTTCGCAAAAAGGTGAGCGGAGTCGTCTCTACAGGCTGTCTAGTCGATACTGAAACCTGTTGTACTGCTCTTGCGCCACAGCTGTCAGACATTTCGGTCCCGAAGCCATTGATCGTTGTCCTATCGCCGCCGGGTCGCTATAGAGATTGATTCTCGCTTCTACCTCCCACGCAGTCGGACGAAGTAACGAAGAAAACAGGGTCTTGCAAGTGGAAAAACGGGAAGGAATATCGACAACAAGGGAACGCGCAAGCCAAACTAAGAAGAAAATCAAACCAAATCGAAGGCCAGCTTCTCGGAAACACTTCCAACCTCACCGAACTCCTCTTCACGCCTTTCTTCTCCAGCTCTCCCTCTCATCCGGATCGCACGGCTTCCGATCAACTACTTTCCTTCATCCTTCCACAATCCCCACAAGTCCAAAACATCTTTTCCATCTCCTTCCCACAATACCCACAGTACCAAAACTCGTCACTCGGTCTCATTACGACTTGTTTCTTCGTACCCGTTATCGACTTCAGCGTCATCGTTGAGGGCATCGTCGAGGAGGTGGAAGTCGTGGCGGACGACGAGGAGGAGGCGACTGAGGGACGTTCGGCGAGACAAATCGAGCAGGATAGATGGAGAGAGGAAGGGTTGAAATAGGTACAGAGTTCACAGGCCCAACCTTCTGACGAAACTTGAGAGGTCGAAGCTGAGAGGGAACTGGTAGAAGTGGAAGGAGGAGGTCGCCGGTTCGAGGATGATGAAGGAGGGGAAGAAGGAGCCGGTCGTTTCTTCTTTGTCGGCTGTTGTGAAGTAGTTGAGGTCGAAGTAGATGAAACGATGATCAAATCTGGCGATTCCTCTCTTGTCAAATCCGGTTTCCTATCCTCCTCCTCGTTCTTCTCCATGTTTGCTTTTCGCTTCCCTTTCGTCGACTTGAACTCCTCACTTCCAAACTCCTCCTCTTTCTCGTCGTCCGAGTCCTCTTGAGTGAGATCAATGACGACCCTCCTCGAATCCTTCTCAGCTCTCTCAATCTCTTCCTGAACTTCTTTCGGTAAATCCTTCTGACTTGATCCGGAAGTATGATCATGTTGAGCATCTTCTCCATCTTGTCCTCCACAACCTTTGAGCGCTTTCAGCCTCCTTTCAGCTGCCTGTATTCCCCAAAATTTTCGCATTAGCTCTTCCCGCCTCGGACTCTGAGTGAACATGCATAAACTCACATCAGCCAACACATCCCCCATTCTCCTTCCCCTCGTCTCCACCTCCCTCCCACCCAGTCTCCCACCCTTGCCCAGAACTTTTCTAACCCTCTCCTTCTCCTCGAAGCTCTTCAACGCTTTCTCCCTCGCTTCCCTCATCGTCAGCCCACCATCATGACTCACGCCTTCACCTACTCTTCTCCCTGAACCCAAGAACCCCTCGCCAGTGTAGCCGGTACGGGAAAGGGAATCGTATTCTGTCCAGAGGGAATCGAGGAATTTATTGAAAATTTCGTCGTGGGGCCTGTCCTTATCGATCTAATGCTTAGTAAGGTGCCGGAAACTGAGAGAAGAGAACGACGGACCCGCGGTGGTTGTGAGTCAGTTCGTGCAGCATCGTTCCGATCAATTCTTCTTCGAGCGGTAAGAAACTGTGAGGATCGTGAGCTGGTCTCAACCTCAAACAGATCTTCTGGCCTCGGTTGATGTTGATCCCTGACGACTCGCGCTCGTCAGCTCCATCCGAGTGAGAGGACAGGGAAGGGAAGGGAAAGGGGGACAAGGGTCGATCTTACCGAGTAAGTTTGGGTTTTTCGGGAAGAACTCAGCGAGAACGGGTAAGACCCATCCGTGTACTTTCATGATTGGTTTCACTTTCTACTCATCCGTGTCCACACGCGAGGCATGAAATAGAGGGAAGAGAAGCGGAACGAGGCTGTGTCAGTTCTCGAGTCCCTTCTATCAACCCGCAGGCGCAGCGTCGAATGTACGGATAAAGGGAAGGGGAAGTAGAGAACGTACAGAGTGAATTTTCTGCAGCAATTCGAGAGCTTTATCGGAATCGGGTTGAGATTTCAGAACGGTGAATTCAACAACATCTCCGGGCTTCGTGAACGCGTCCATCGCCGACAGCCGTTTGCGAGGACGATGTTGAAGCTATTGCGGCGGGTCGGGGATCGGTAGCGAGAGATGGGGTGGAGGAAGAGCGGCGAAGAGATGAAGTGAGAGGAAAGGGGAGGAACCGGCGGAGACGACTGTCTGAGGCTGCTGAGGTCTTCGTGATGTAGCTTTGTGATTTCTGGTGAGGTGCTGGAGCCCGACGAGTGAGAGAGGTGAAGCAAGGAGGAAGTTGACTTTCGATTTTTGACTTCGCTGCAATTTCGCTTGAATGTTTCGCATTTCGCAACTCTCAATCTCTCCCTTTTCCACGCTCATAACAGCAGATCGCCCCACAAGAGATACAATCCCGAATCACAATGCAAACGATCGTTGTCTACCCTACACATACTTTATGACTCCCTCCCTTCAACGCTTTCCTGATACTCAAAAACGTCGACAGACCCATCACGAGTACTCCGAACGCTGCACAAACCCATGCCGCCCATCGTTGGGAGCCGTGGCCTGATAATTTGAGGAAACATGCAGCAGCTAACAGATCATCACGAAATTTCGAGGAGGATTAGTGAACCGGCGAGGAAAGGGAGAGAACAGGGAGGACGTACGGAATAAGTAGGCGAGTGCGGTAGCGGAGAAACCGCCGGCTAACTCAAGGATGAGTCCAAGGTCGCAAGTTATTAACGAAACTATCTCCCTCGAAAGAGAATCAGTGTCGATGCTCCTATACTGTACACTACAAGTGAACAAGGAGAGAAGCTGACCTATCAGAGCACTGAAAACCAATCCACTCGTAATGAGTACGTGTCGTTTCTTATTGAACTCTTTCTCATCGGGCCAGAAATACGTTTCTGCCACTTCTCGACAAACGAACGCTTCTAACGGTAGAGTCGCGAACATGTTACATCCGAACTAAGTTATTCGTCATCCTCATCAGCACGAATATCATTCGTTGAGCTGGGAGAAAGGGAATACTTACGCAGGCTCGAGCAACGTTAATCAACCAATCGTCTTCGGCAAAATTGTTCAGAATGTTCCCTTGGGTTCGATCGGTGAACACGAGGAATCCCGAAGTCGACATGCACAGACAAGCGACGACGGAAAGGATCGTTGAGACGTGAGTGACTTGGGCGAATCGATCGAGGGTTGGAGTGCGGAGGGACCCGTAGATTAGGAGGGAATTGTGATGGCACTAGACGACCACACAGTTGTCAGTGGAGGAGAAGAGAGGAGGGAGAAAGGGAGACTGACGACGAAAGCGAAAGAGATGACTCCGATCGCTTCGAAGAAACCCGATTCAAGAACGGTCCATCTCATTGATGGATCTCCTTTGAGACTATCTGCTACTCCGGGTCCTCGAACGGCGACACTAACGACGATCACAACCATACTGTTCAAAGAACATGTCGCATCAGCGCCCTGTTCAAGGACAGAGATGCAAAGAAAGTCCTCGACGAACCTGACTAGTGCTAGAGCACTCGCATGACTCAGTTTCTCGATATCCCGATATAGAGATAAAGGATACGAGATCCCGACGGTGAGGAGGAAAGTTACGACTTGACGAGAAACGAGGAATTTGATGAATCCGTTGACGTTTTCACCGATTACGGATTGTAATACTCGGGGGATCGTGTCGCCGAGAATGACACAGAAAGCACACATTCCCTATGTAGCTTGTAGCGTGAGTAATGGTAGGAGGTAGAGAGAGAAAGGGGGAGAGGAACTGACTCCGAATGCGAATGCGAATTGGAAAAATGAACAAGCGGCTCGACCTTTTCTTCCGAAGCCTGTAGCCACACAAACCGAAGACATTCAGTGCCGAGTTCCGACGCCGAACGAGATCGGAGAGATGCTTACAACTATCCATGATATCGATGTAACTCCGTCTCCCGCTCATTTTCGCATTCAACACGATTAACCGAATTGTCCAATCCGTCACTACTCCCAACACCAATAACAGTAAGATCCCACTCAAAAGCCCTGCTTCTCGTAGTGCATACGGTAGACCTGTCGGGTGGCAAGAAAAAATTATCAGTTTTCCATCTTTCGCAAGAAAGCCTCCCTCAAATTTCGTTCTTCGCTCGACTGACCGATAATTCCTGCCCCCAATATCGAATTACTCATATTCGCTATCCCAGCCCAAACTCCTCCTCCTCTAGTTAACCAATCCGGTGGTTCACTTTCCTCCGCGTCCCTCTCTAACGCTTTCAATCTCCTATCTTCTCCTCTCAAATCGAGAGACCCTCGTTTCGCTCTTGGATGGTCCAGGAGTCCTTCCATTAGGGGAGCGGAATCATAGTCTGATGTATCGAGCTCGTCGGGATCGAGGTCGAAGGCAGTCTCTCGGGAGGAAATATTCGAGGCGAGAGGTTTTGGAGGGTAGTAGGATTCGGAGGTGAGACGTGAGGTCGAAGCGTGGGGTGGATCAGAGTCTTCAGAGTAGTCGAAGAGGGGAACGGAACGAGATGAGGTTGATTGTTCATCGATATCGTCAGAGTAAGGGAGAGGACTTGATGAGGAGAAGGGGGCGACCGGGTGATTCGAAGGCGGCGGTGGTAGAATCAAGCTAGAGGACGAGGAAGATGCTACAGAGGGCGAGGGTGAGGGAGATTGAGAGGACCCGACGAGTTGATCTGATGAGTCGAGGTTGAACCGGACGTGAGGTCGTGGGATTGGGGCGAGTAGGTCATCCGTCTCTGCCATCTATCGAGGCGTGCAGTATAGACGAGACGCGTTAGAAAGTGGAAGACAAGAAGTTATTCGACGCGGGAACACGTTTCGCGAGCGGTGTCGAAAAAACATTTCCCACTGGCGATGGCCTGCACCAGCCTACAACCGTCATAAAAGCGAAAGTCGATTCGCGGAAAGCTATAAGATTGAAGCGCGAAAATCGAGAAACAATTGAGCGATTTCGCAAAAACAACGAACGAAGCTCACTCAGAGTTCCTCAAACGCAGCTATCGAGTGAGACTGACACGGCGCACCACTGCCGGCGAAGAGGAGGGATGATCTGAGACTCAGGATTCGACCGAGCTTCCCAGGTCAAAAGCTCAAGGGAATGACTTTTCTCATTCCCTGCCTAACCTCTCTTCCTCTTCCCGGCCCGCTCCTGCATGAATACTAGCCCTTTCTATTTCTATGTACTCTTCCTCCTTCTACTGAGATCTACAACCAAACCGCGACCGCCGGTTTCCCACACCCCTTCAATCTCGCGCATTCCTCCAACTCCCTCCCATCCTCCCCCTTCCTCTCAAACACGATCACCTCATCCGAATCATGACAACTCACTACTATCCACCTACCCTCATCTTGCTCACTTAGTGCAAAATGTCTCGGGCATCTACCGTCGATTTCGAAGAGATTCCGTTCGGATTCGATTAGGGTTCCTTCGAGATCGAGAGGGAAAATCGCGAGGAGATCGGAAGAGGTCGATTGAGGTGGATGTAAGGGGTTGTGACCTTCTGCGCGGTTTGAGGCGTAGAGAGTACGTCCAGAGGGGGAGAGTTGTAGTTCAGCGGAATGCCACGAGGAGAAATCGGTTTGATGAGGGAAAGGTTTCGGCGGTAAGAGGGAGATTGTTTCTTGTAGAAGGGTGAAAGTTGGATAGGAAGAAGCTGATGTAGTGGAGAGGGTTTTCGAGAGGACGGAGGGGTATTCGACGGAAAAGACGGAGACGGAATTCGAGAGTTCGTTCATTACGTACAGTCGTTGACCTCCATCGTGTTGAGAGAGGAGGACGTGTCGAGGTCCACTACCAGGGGAAAGTTTGATTGGTTCGAGCTCTTCGAAGTCTCCAAATGAGGTGATTCCGTAAATTCGAAGATCGTCTGTTCCGAGATCGGGAACGACTAAGACGGTCTGTTTGGGATCGAGATGAGCTCCGTGAGGATGATCTTGTTGTTGTCGTTCTGTATGTGGACCGGGAGTACCAGTACCGAGGAGATCGATCCGGGAAAAGGAGGAAGAAGTCAAGTCGATGTCGCCAGAATCGTGTAGCGGGATCGAGGAGATCGAGGCGCCTTTGTAGTTTGTGACGATTAATCGGGGAGGTGTGACGCGAGAGAGTAAGGTGGAATGACAAGGCCAAAGACCCCCTACAGAGAGAGAGATCAGCTCGAATGCGAAAAGAGAGAATTGCGAGTGACTAGTGAGAGCTCACCAGTTGTCACGCTTGATAGCTTAGTCAATTGTCCGATCTCGTCTACTGCAATCGCTGTAACTTCTCCAGGTTGACCCCATTCGTCCAAGGCGTAGACGGTCTTCTCTGCCAGTGTCGAACAGAGTGTGAAATGGATCAGTCAACTCTCGCTCCAGAGGTTAATCATCGAGAGACAAGCGGAACTGACTATCTTCCGAAAGAGTTAACCAAGTCGGTGCAGACCCGCAAGCTTGACTCGAGGTGATTCGAAGGGAAGGAGATGAAGAGTGGGGAGTGAACTCGATCGTGTGGATCTGGCCGTCGTATCCACCTACGAGAAGCTTATGGGAAGAAGAGTGCATTGTCCTGTCGAACGGGCGACAAGTCTCAGCGAGAGAGAGTTGTGAGAGCGAGAGAAGCGATCGGTCTATTTCTTCGCTTCTTCTCGAAAGTTCTCGTGAACTTCGAAGACGGTGAAATGATGCATTTTAAGTAACAAATAGTCTACGATAATGAATGCTGTCTACTGCTTCCAGATCACACAAGTCGCCCCTTCAATCCCTCCTATCCTCGTAACTTCCTCAATCTCCTTACCCTCAACCTGATAAATTACGACCTCATTCGTCCTCTGGAACGCAACTGCCATATATGTCTTCTCTCCCTCTCCCTTCGTAGTTTCTCCATCCTCCATCTTGACTATTCCTTCCTCCTTCTGCGAACTAGCTGAGCTCAACTCGAAATGTCTCGGACCAACTCCTCCCAATTCCTTAAACGTCTTCGCTTCCTCCCCCTCGACCACCTTCCCCTCCTCATCCAAAGCGAGGATCGTCAAATAATCCGTCTTGGGTAATTCCGGTTCCGTAGGTGCTCGATTCGAAACGTACAAGAATTTCTTATCCTCCGAAATCGCGAGTTCCGCCGCGGTCCATTCCCCAGTCGCATTCGGAGGAAGGATCGATACGTCGAGTTGAAGGGGGTTGACCGTAGGTTTAGGGATGACTGGAGGACCGGGAACGGGAGCCATTGGGATAGGTTTAGTATCGGGTTTTACATCTTCCGTTGCTGGTGGCATTTCGGAATCGTCTGTCGTTGCTGGGGGAAGTTCGACGGGAGGAGCGGCAGCGGCGGAAGGGGAGAGGACTTCATAGATTGAGACAGTGTTCGCTAATTCGGAAACGAGGTAGAGGAGCGAACGATCGGGAGAAGAAGTTTTCGAAAAGATTAGGTGACGAGGTCCTGAGCCGCGCGTTGTGGATACCGAGGCGGAGAAATCGATACGGTCGTCTGAGATTTGATAGGCATGGAGCTGATCCGTTCCTAGGTCGGTACACCAGAGGAATTGACCCGATGGATCAATTGCTCTACGAAAAGAACGACCATCAGCTAATTTTCCCTTTTCGCACGCTGAATTACGCGAGGGGACTCACACTCCATGAGCATGCGGCCCCTCCTGTCTCTCTGGATTCTGTCCCTTTCCTCCATACACGAAGTTCTGCCCTTTCTTCTCTTCATCAAACTTCCCATCCTCCTTCAAATTACTCGTCGAAAGAGCTCCAGCCGAATAACAAGCGCTATATAACTGATTACCTTGAGGGTTCAAAACGAAATGTACTGGTCCTTGTTTAGATTTCCCTTGAGAACCGATCTCGACTAACGATGACGAGTTTCCTCCTCCTTGAGAGATCTCGAAAGCGGTTAGAACTCCGTCGGCGGAGGAGAACTCGTCCCCTGTGTACAAAACAGGTAAGGTCGGATGCTGAGTGAGGAATGTAGGAGCGGAACCGGCAGAGGAGACTTGGGACGAGATCGAGAGAGAGGGAGGAGAGGCAGAGGGGTCGAAAGAGAGCGAATAGATTTGTCCGCCGTAGCCTGAGGCGAATAAGGTACGGGTTAACATCTTGAGCATGAAGGGGAGTTTCGTGGAGTGAGAGGGAGGAAGGAAGGACAGAAGAGACCGGTGCTTTTTCTCAAGGGAAGCTTCGCTCAACATCGGTCCATTTTCAGAAGCTACAAGTAATGTACTGGGTTGCAAACAGAAACAGAATGTACGGTGGACTAGAGGAGAAGCCGAACAACAGAAAGGAACGAAATTGAACCGAAACTAAAATTCGTGTGTACTGATGCGAGAGGAGAGAAGCACGTCTATGTAGAGAGAGAGGGAAACGTTCTGATTACTCTGACTTGATTTGGGAGTCCCCGTTATCCGAAACCTGTACGTTTTTATCGAACCTGACACTCGCTTGTTTGCTGTGGTGTCCTCCTCCCGACGACGAACGAGCGAATCCTCCTCCGAAAATCAAGTTGATCGCTTCTTCCTTGAACTCCTATAATGTGCACGCCGCGTTCCCGAACAGTCAGCTTTTGTGAAGTCTGTTTTCGGAGAACGATCGCACCTTTAGACCCTGAGGCAAGTTTTGAGCGTTCGTGACAATGACAGCGAAACGATAAGCCGCATAAGCGGCTACGATCCACCCAGTGATACATGCTGCGAAGAAACTAGCGATTGCGAGAGCACCTAATAGGAGCATCGCTACTCGAACGAAAAACGACTTTCAGCTTCGACGATTTCTCCCCTCGCCTTGTGGTGAAAGCAGACTTACTAGCGTTCCCAATGATGAATGCGAGAGTGAGTACAGTCGCTACGAGAGCTCCACCACCGATGAAAAGGAGAGTCGAGAGAGAGAAAATGAGGAATACGGAAACGGGGAGGATTGAGAACGCGACGAGAACGGCGAGGAATAGGGTTGGGAGGGGTTTCTCGGAGGCGGCGCGGTTGACGTAGTCTGAGGCGGGGTCGACATAGCGGGTTTGAGCACTGCGAGTGAGAGGAAAGAGGGAGGAGTTAGCGAACGACGAGGAAACGGAATCACACTCCTCCTCCGTTGCGCCAGCTCGGAGTGGACAGTAGGATAGCTGAGATATTGGAAAGCGTAGAGACTCACTCTGATCGTTTGTCATTCAGGAAAGATTTCTATTGACGAGGAAACGAGATGAGCGAACAGCTTAACCGGAGAGGAATGAAGCGACTTACCGCTACTTTGAATTGCTCTACGGCTTGTTTCTGGTACGCTTCCATAGTTGGATTCGACATTTTGGCTGGAGATGGGAGTGGAAGAAGGAGGAAGATTCGGTGACGTTTCTGTTTCGTCCCTTCCATTCACTCGACTGTTCCAGAGACCCTCGATACACGACCACCAGGCCTCATCTGATTCTCATGATTCGGCTGCAACGGTCCCCCAAGTCCTCCGCTGCCGACTTCATCGAAACTTCAACCCATCTTTGATGAAGCTCTCTCTGCCTCGCTATCTTCGCCTTGGATGCCACTTCGACGTTGTACAACATCCGCGCTACACCTCCAACGGCTCGGATGAAGGACCTCCCTAGAATCTCACGTTTCGGCTCGTAAAGGATCTCCTGCTTCCGACTCTCCTTCTTCCACCCCGAATACGAGCCTCATTGAGCGAAACGACTGCAGCGGACGCGCATCGACTTACCTTGAAACAAAGGAGCGCAGCTACATCGACTTGTCGGATCCTCCGCTCGAGCTTCTCCGCCTCGTTCGAGTTCAACTTTGACCTGACTTTTCTCTCAGCCTGAAGCTTCATCATCGGGGAAGTTCCGCATCCTTTCGTTCTCTCGTGACACCTTCTTGATCCTCTCCGTATACGAGCTGCAATTACACCAGCGTCGAGCGTGAATTTTGAAGGTGTTCGAGATTTCGAAGGATGCTAAAGTTTTTGGGGTGGCGATGCTACGAGTTGTTGGTAGTGTCGGGACGATCTTCAGCGGGAATGCCGTGTTGTCTCTGAGGAGAAGTGAGTCGCGAGGGTCGGAAGAATCGTGTAAGTGAACTCTCTCGAGGAATTTTTTCCACCGTTTGTCGTACTCACTTTCTTCGCGCTCTTCGTAGTGGCGCTGATATCGAGCTCCCGACCACCTGCCAATCGCTCTGGACGAAGTCATCCGCCTCGTTTTAGGGTTGTCCTCTCAATCTCACTCAATCTGAAGCTATCTCAACCAAAGAACCTCGACATCGTCTCGTCTTTCAAACTGCCCCTGGACTCCTTCGCGCCTCTGTATCCTGTATGATTGTATGCAGGATACAGAGAGTGGAGAGTCAAGGTGGTCGTCGTCAAGCGATCTGTCGGGATTTTTTGGTTGAAATAGCTACCGGTTGAATGAAGACTTAGGATCGTCTGCTGCGAGAAGGGTCGCTCGCAGCGGAGTAGAATAGTTCATCGGTGTGAAATGGGACATCGTGAGCCAAGTCTCGAGTTCTCCTTTCTCAAAGAAAGAAACGCTCATCTCCCTCCCTTCTCTTCGATCTATAGCTTAAACTCGCGCGCGAACGATGAGCGGTAATATGGATCAAAGATGCACATGCTGTTCCATAGCTTGCAATGCAACACCGTCGTCCAACTTCAATCGAAAAGAGAACTCAAGCTTTCCTCGAAACGCCGAACGATTCAGTTTCTCTGCTTCTCTCTTGCTCTGTTCTCTCTCTCGGCGTGCAACTCTGTGCGTTTACTTCGAAGGGTACTGACACGAAAACATCTCAACTGAATTCACAAAGCCAACACGACGAAACATCCTTTTCAAACCGACTTTTCCTTTTTCTTTTCTTCATTCCTCGGAATCCGATTTGTTTTTATCTTTCTCTTCCTTCCATTCCTCACTAATGATCGCGTACCTATCTTTCGGAGTCTGTTTCTCCCACCCCAATCACGCGATCGCTCGTCAGCTTCGAGAGGACAACGCTTCGAGAGAGAGCGAGAAAGTCGATCGGAGGAAGGGGGACGGGGGTCGGAGAAGTGAGAGAGAAATGAAAACGCACATCATTAGGACGTTGCTCTTTCAATTCGGCATAACGCTTCTTCTTGAAAATGTCATAAGGACGGGGATGAGTCGTTTGTTTGGTGCTACTCCCGTTTCGAGAATCGAGTCAGTACCTTAGTCGAGGTATGAGAGGGTAGGAGGAGGCGTACGAAGAGGATTCTGTGGTAGAGGAGGGAGAGGAGGGGTCAGCTCGCAATAAGGGGACCGGGGAGACAAGGGGCGAGAGAAGGAGGCAGAGACTTACTAGTCTTTTTCTTGGGCATTGTTTGCTTGCTAGTAGTACGCTTCTGAAGATGATATCGAGACGTGAGAGGAAAAGAGAGAGGCGGGTGTGTGAGAGAGGGAAGAGAGAGAGAGGGAAGAAGCGGGGAAGGAGCGTTTTTGATTGGGTTGAGAACGTGACTCGCTTTCGCAGTTTCAATCGAGGTCAGAGGGGATCAAAGCGCCGCTCTCCTCTTTCATCGACGACGACGAGCTCTTTCTCTCTGAATACACAATCTAGTACAAAACGCGAGAGAGTGCAGAGACCCGAGAGTGAGGAGCGAGTTTGAAAGAGAATCCCGCTTTTATCGCTCCACGTTTCGTTCTCTCGGTTACCTCGGCGCTCGTGCTAATCAGCTATTGGAGATGATGGTTTCTGCGATGTACCCACAAGCGCGGGAATGATGAAACTGAGAAGATTGCGACGATTCAGCCTCTTTCCCCTCCAAAATCGCTCTGCTCTCTGAACAGTTTTTCTCATCTCCTTCGCTCATCGTAATCAAAGTGAAAGTGCAAAAAAGTGAGAGTGGACAACAAGCGACGTACAAACATCCCTCAAGCTCAAGCCGTTGTCGTTTTGTTCCCCCAACCGCTTGCCAATTTGATCGCATTAGCTCCCGAACTCGCCTTCTCGGCTTTCCTCTCTGCCGCCTTCTTCCTCTCCGCTTCCGCTTTCTCGGCTCCCGCTCCAGGTTTAGTCTCCCTATTCCTCCTATCTCTAACTTTCTTCTTCCTCCCTCCCTCAACAATCGCTCCCTCTTCTCCCTCTCCCTCCGCTCCTCCATCCGATTGTTTCGCAGCAGCCAATTTCCATCTCCCCGTTTTATCCCCATCCTCCGTCTCTCCTTCCCTCAATCGCTTATTCTTACTAGCCTTTTCTCGTTCCTTTTCGAGTTTCTCCCGTTGTGAACTGATCTTTTGTTTCCTTTGTTCGGAATTACCTCCTCCTCCTGCGGTGAGTTCTACGTTGATTTTACGGTTCGAGAGGAGGGAATGGTGCAAGCGGAGAGCGGATTGGAGCGCGGTTGCGGTGGTGAATTGGACGAATGCACAGCCTTTCGAGGCGGGAGGAGTAGAAGAGGAGGTGGAACTGGGTTTGGGAGTGAGGATTCGGACTTGAGGTGCTTCACCTAAAGGAAGGAGGAGAGAGAGTCAGGAATGGGGAAGGAAGTAGGAAAAAAGGAAAGAACTGACCGCAAGGTTCGAAATGTTTCTTGATTTCTTCCGCTGTCACTTTGTATGGCAAGTTCCCTGTTGTTACCATCCCACATCCACCGTTCAGCCTCATCACAAAGCAATACAGTGTAGAGTGAGAAGGGACTAACCGACGAAAACGATCAATCTCGGTTTTCCCTCTTCATCGACTCCTCCCGGTTTAATCTGTTGACTCTTTTTCTTCCCTCTCTGTCTCTTCTTCTTCTTCGGTACCTCCTCTCCATTCTCTCCCTCCTCTCCCGTCTTTGTAGCATCTTCTCCATCTTCCTCTGTTTCTCGTTTCCGTTTCTTCCCTTCTGTCTTCGCTGCTGGAGTAGTAGTAGCTTTTTCAGCTTCGTTGACGTCTTCAGAGATCGGTACGGCGTCTTCTTCAGTGAAGGGGAGGTCTTGAGGAGTTTTGTTCTTCCCTTTCGAAGAACGGAACGCGAGAGCTTTCTTCTCCTTCTTGGTTAACTTCTTGTTGTTACTTTCTGACATGATTGTCGACTCTTCAGCTGGTTTGATTCAGTAAGGGTAAAGGTAGATAGGAGAGAAAGAGATTGAAATTCGCTTTCATCGCGTTTTGGCTTCTCTCCACCTCTCAGCGAATTTCTCGATGCCAAAAGAATATGATCATTCTAACGTTTCCGAACCTCCAACACCCTACAACTCTCAAGATAAAGGCAAACGTAGAGCTTCGGGAAGAAGAGGGGAATGGGACGACGACACTCCTAGATCGTCATCCTCTCGACGACTGGCGCTCACTCCTGGCTCGACTAGACAATCAACGAGTAGTGGGCGAGAGTTGGTGAGAGCCAGCGAGGTATATAAACCCGTTTACTCGAAATATCGTCAAGAGATCCTCTCCGTCAGTCCACACACTCTCATCGCCCTCTTCTGTGTCCCCTGCTACGCGGTGCTGATGACGCGACTTTGTGATTGATAGGAAGAGGAGTACATTTCAAACTTGAGCGATATCATCAAACGGGATTTCTTCCCACAATTACATTCACTCGATACGAGACAAGAAATCATCAGAGGATTAGAGAGTCAGGATGAACAGGTTGTAGAGGAGAGCGTGAGGAGGATGAGGGAATTATGTACACCGAGAGCTACGACGAACGATGGAAGATCCCGAAGGGGAGGAAAACGTGAGTTTTCCTTTTTCTCCTGAGAAAGCCCTTGTGAAGCTGACTTTTGCGATTTGGGCGCATACAGGAAATGACGATCATACTCCCGGATGTACCCCCTTCTCCGTAGACGCCCCCACACCCACCGCATTCGATCGAACCCCTCTCACTTCCTTCTCCTCAACTCCCGAACCCTCTTCCTCCCGTCGCCTTCCTCCCTCTGCTCCATCTCACATCGACACTTCCCTCTCTCTCGACGCCTTTCAATCCCGCTACACCTCTCAAGACAATTCATCCTTCACTTCCCTCCTCGCACGGGACAACGAATTACGTCGAGAAAAAACTCGTTGGGCTTGGAAAGCGGAAGCCCGGGCGAACAAACAACAGATTCGGGGGAGGAAAGCGCGGGAGAGGTTGGTCGATGTAACGAGGAGTCTGATTGAAGCCGGGAAAGACGGAGAGGGGGATGGATCGGTTTGGATGTTGGAGGGAGGGAAGGCGGGGAGACCGGGAGAAAGGCAAGTTCTGGTAGGGAAGGGAGTTGAGGTAGATGAAGAGAGAGGTTTGTTAATGGTTGGGAGGAATGAGAAGGAGAGATTGAGGATTACGGGAGGAGCGCAAGGGGATCAGAAATTGATTCAAGGTCCAGAGGGAGGCGATGTGAAAGGGAAAGGGAAGGAGGTTGCGGTGAGGGTAGATGAGAAAGCGAAACAATACGTGGATTGGGATAGACCAGCGGTAGAGGAGGAGGAAGCGAATAAATCAATCGAGAAAAGTAACTTACAGGTTGGAGTCGAGAGTTGGCCTTTCAAGGTACGTCCGAATGCGGCTGATCA
Organism: Sporobolomyces salmoneus; assembly: GCF_050403485.1. NCBI lineage: Eukaryota > Fungi > Basidiomycota > Microbotryomycetes > Sporidiobolales > Sporidiobolaceae > Sporobolomyces > Sporobolomyces salmoneus. The sequence goes on from NW_027481047.1 coordinate 19,416, forward strand.
GTCTTTTGATACGATGAGCGTGTCGAGATTAATGTCGTTTTCGTTGTCCAGAATCGGAACTCACTCATGTTCCCCCCTGACGCCGATACCGATCCCTCTGATCCTCGACCCGCTTCTGCAATCGAAACAACTGCCGACCCGAACGCTTCGACTTCGAATGGACCAGTCTTGCCTCTAGGAGAACCGAAAGGAATCAGATATCACGCTACGAGGTTGATGGAACTCGAGAAAGGAGGACTCGATGCTGGAAGTGATGGAACTCCTTCTCCTACTCGATCTCGAATTCACGCTGCGATTTCCGGTACTCCCTGTACGCTGTTCTTTCCTCTGTTTTCTTTCTCGTCGCTGACCCTCTCCCGTGCGTTAGATCCTTCCTCTTCGACGAACGCTGTCGGTTCCACACCCCGCGTCAACAACTTCTCCTTCGTCTCTGCCCTCCCCTCTCCTCGCGCCCATCAGCTCCCTCCTCAAGCCCTCCAAGAACTAATGACCTGGGGATCTATCGAAGCTACTCCCGTCACTCTCCGCTCGACTGAAGTAGATCAGAGTGTGGGACCCTTCAGGATTGAGGATACGAGTCGAAGGGAGGAATTGGCGTTCAAATTGGCGAGGAAAGCGAAGAGGAGTCTAGCGGATAATGATGCTTCTTCGGGGAGGAAGAGTGGATTGGCCACGGATGTAAGGGGAGGGACGAGTTTGAGGAGAGGAGTATTGGATTCGACGAGAGGAGAAGGAAACTCAACCCCTCGAACAGGCGACCATCTCTCTCCGGCTGCTCGTTCACTTCTTTCGAAGACTCGTCCCGGTCGTATGCTCGATCGCGGGCTACGAGGAAACCAAACGGAACTGAGCAAGGAGGACAGGAAGAGGGAGGAAGAGAGGAGGTTGGAACGAGCAAAGAAGAGAGCGAGGGAAGTCGAGAGTCAGGAGAGGTTGAGGAGGGAGAGGTGGACCCCTAGTCCGGCGGTCAGTTTGGGATTCGATCCCGATTTGGAGGATCAGAGGTTTTTACCGAAACATGGAAGGATCGGATGAAGTTCGCGAGTATGAAAGAAGGGAGTTTTTGCATTTTTTGTATCTAGTTTTTTGTTTTCTTCGCAAAGTTTTACATAGTACGTATTGAAGATCAAAGTCAAGAGCTCGTGACACCCTCTCCGTGCTCGCCCAGGCGTCGGAATCGAGCGAAGGGTAGAGAAGAGACACTGGAGAAATCTTTCCCTCTTGCCTTCCAGTCTAACTCTTCGCCAGCCTCTGTACGGCACGCAGGAACAATCACGACAATCTTCGAGCCCTCCTACCCGCCATAAGCCCGCGCAAACGCCTCCTACCCTTCCCTTCGTCACTCAACTCTTTTCATCTACAACTTTGAATCTCCGTCGCGTCTCCTCTCTGTGCGGTCAGTCAAGCCAACAGAGAGGGTCACAAAGTCTGTCTCAAGAGTCTGAGCAGGAAAGGAAAGCGCGAACGAGTGGGTTAGCGCGAACTTTTTGGTACGTTCGTATCTCCTCTCTCCTCACTCCCATCGAGAATGCTGGGCTCACGCCGCTGATTGTGTCCTCAGATCTGAGACGAGAACGACTATTTCTCAACAACATGCTCCCAGAGCTACCCGTCGAACTCCTCCGCGTCATCGTCGACAACTTCCGACTTCCTCCCTTCACGAGTCCGCTCCGAACCCGCAAACGCGAGGACGAGACCCGTTCGACGCTCTGCTCGCTCTGCTCGCTCTACAACTTCGTACGAATTCGACACACCGATACTCTCCAAACCCTCGTGCTTCTCGTTAGAAACGGTACTAGGAATGATCGACCAACCTCGATAGAAACCGTCTTCTTCGAATCGGAACGCGATGCGGCGAAAACACTACTCCTTGACCCCTCTTTCTCGCGATTGTTGAGGGAATTTCCGCCGGTTT
>NW_027481046.1:0-20421 GCF_050403485.1 Sporobolomyces salmoneus
ACGCCGAAAGGAACCAACTCCTAAAGACGCGATAGAGCAGTCTCTTGAGCTGCTCCGTCGCCGTCGTCGTGAAGCGCCAATGTCCCGTCCACATTCTCCGCCATCAAATCGAATTGACTCGGTTCGTCCCTTGGTCGAATCTCCGGACCTTTCGGTTGTCGGCCTGGTCCTTTTCGAGGTGAATGGGCCGATGACGTTATCGTGAGCGCGGGAGGAGGGGTAACCTGCTGAACCCTAGGTCCGAGAGAACAACGAAGAACGACGATCAGCCTTGATCAGTCAAGAGATAGAGTGCAGGGATGTCGACTCACTGAGTAGAATTCAGGAACGGCGAGGTTCAGTCGGTTCAAGAGAGGCCAGAGGCGAGCTGAGGACGTTTTCGCTTGAGATTTGGGCCGGAAGAACCCATCTGAAGCGAGACAACACTCACAATGACCCTCTTTCTCCGAGAGGGAAGGAAGGAGAAAAGAACGAGGCCGGAGGGAAGTGAGAAGAAGGGAAGAAAGAACGAAAAGAGGGCTCGAGTCGAAAATTGAATGAAGCCTGAGCGCTGTCCGGTCATCCGCGGAAACCTCCGGTGTCGACAGAGCAATGGATTGCGCTGATCGGTAACTAGTCGGAGCTTGACAATGGCCACTAGATAGCAAGGGAAGGGGAGCAGAAGAGTCGAGAGTAAATGCGATTTAGTGAAAAAGAGGGGAGAAGCGATCGAAGACGTTCCCGGGCGTCCCTTCGAGGTTGATGATCGAGAGTTTGTGAGAGGCATTGAGCGTATGATCGGTTCGGGGAACAGGCGAGAGACGGCAAGGAGAGGGAGCAGGAGGACACTGTTCAGGGTACTGGTAGACGTGTTTCCGGATAGCCTGTAGTCACGCGGTAGTGAGTGTTAGCATTCTCTTCAGCAACCCTGCTACTCAAATTGTCCATCCGAGTTGCGAGGAAAGGAGGAGAGGGAATTGGAGATGAAGGAGGAGAGAGGGAGGAAGAGGACTCACAGCAACGCGGCGTTCAGCTGTCTCGGAAGTTACCGAAATGCACGAACAGCTCTCGGATCATGCAGTCGTCCCGAGCGAGGATTGTCGAAGTAGAGAATGGAGGGAGTTTCGGTGAGTTCTGCTGATTCGGAACGTCTGATCTGGGCTCTCAAGGCTGGTAGAAGTTGTTGATGAGTCGTGACGGTGACTTGTTCTCTGGTGGAGCGAGATCTGAGTGAGTGACCGAAGGAAGGGAGGAGAACAGGCAAAGCTTTGGCATGGCTCGACGTTCGAAAATCACAAAACTTTCTTGCGCTCGGAAACTTCGACGGCACATGCGATGGCGACGACGACGCCGTTTCAGCAAGAGTGCCTGGACGGTCTCGACACAGACGAGTGAGGCAGACAGCAACAAAGCACGGATCCAGCGAGAAGCGACCCGTTTTCAAATTGCAACTTTCACGGGTCTGGGGAGCACATTTTCTCAGACAGTCAACGAGCGTTTTGCCAATGATTACCAAAGTAGGAGTCGAGTGTAGTGTGGTCGAGTGAGGGAGAGCTGTGGAGTCGCGAAGTCGAATTGTCTCGATCGACCCGGGTAAATCGTGTACAAGATTGAATAGTGAGACCTCCTGTCCTAGACCCGGGTGATCGAGACCAAACAGCTCCGCGAACGCAGACTTCCTTCATTCTTACACAGTCTGGACTCGGCTCCTCATTTGGTGATCATCGGCAATTCAGTCGTTGATTGCCTCCGAAGCGGACTCTCGTCCACCTGAGGAAGCTGAGAGATGGAGAAGAGGATAGGATGAAGATGGTGGAAGACTGATGGACTGAAGGCTAAGATCGAGGTCAGTGACTGTTCAAGTGAAGAGAAACGAGATTCGCTTGCTCACGGGACCGGATTGATATCAACAGTTCTTCGTCTTTCGATCTCGAAGGATCAGGACGAAGATCATTCAAGAGCATACCGGAGCTATCGGCCGGGGAATCGAATGGCAGCAAGAGGGTTCGACGGAAAAGTGAAGGCGAGCACGGGTCGAGGCGCACAAGCTTAGGAAAGCCGCGCGAGCGTGCGTTATGCACTCCCGCAAAGTATTCCTATGCCTGCTCATCGCGACCATTGCAAACTTTCGTCTTTCCACGAACACCCTTGCTGCGATAGTAAGACTTGGGTCGATCCCTCTTCAGGTGTAGACCTCGGCGATCTCGGTATTATTGCTTCGATTTCTCGTTCGGCTGTGAAAAGAGGGCGAGGCGAGCGAGGGGGCGAGGAGGAGGAAGGGAAAGAAGAGCGTGCTGGAGAAAGTGCGCTTCAGCGATCAGAGGACGACACTTCGAGGAGGTCCAGATCTGAACTTACATCGCCGAATTGCCATCTTAATCATGAAGCGGTCGTGCTGTCGTACTCGAATAAGGTCTAGGAGATGGTCGAGGCGGAGGGGAGAGGCGTCAGCGTTTGACTAACGGGCACGAGAGGAGAGAGCGAGAGACTTACCTCAAGAGGGGGAAATTCCCCTCCTTTCCTTTCTTCCTCATGGGAGAGAGAAGGGAAGACGACAGTTGTGAGCAAAAGGGAAAAAAAGAGAGGAAGAGAGCGGCTCGAGTAACAGACTGGAAGAGAGGCATGAGCGGTCGCAGTCGTCCGCGGAGTGATCTGAAGTCCTCCAATCAGAAACGCAAGCTCGCACGAGCAGCGAAGAAGTCTGAACGGCTGAGAGATGTACCCCTCTTATTACTGCCACATACTCGTCTGAAACTTGAACGAGATGAGCCCTGAAGAGAGGGGGAAGAGAGAAAAGTTCCTTTCGAATATTTGATCTTCGCTTCGTCTTTGTCTGCTTCAGAGAGTGAAGGAGACTGAGATTGTGTTCGTCCCTCTCCCATCTAGATCTTGAGGTGTGCTTGAGCTTGAACTTGAGGAGGCCTCGGTTGGAATGAGAGCTCGAAGAGAAGACTCGTCGAGGGACGGGAGAGGATGAAGCGGTTGGGGTGAAAGTGGGGAGAGAGGGGTGAGAGACAGAACCAGAGCTAGATGTCGTTTCCAGAGCGGAAAAAGCCCAGAGCGACAGCCTCTCCCTCTCTTACAACGGTTATGAGCATCGTCGTCGTCCAGAAACTGATTTTGTTTTCGATTCAAAATGATTGAGGAGGCAGTTACGAAAGTACCGAGTTATGAATATGCGAGAGGCGTCAAGGAGATGAGGATTTAGGTTGAAGAAGCTTCGGAACTCGCGTAAGCTTGACCTCCTGGTAAATCGTAAGCTCCGTACGATCCTGTCGGGTTGTACGCTGCTCCTCCTCCTCCACCGAACGCAGGATCGATCGCTCCATAGGCGGGTTGAGCTGGAGGAATTGCGTAAGGATCGAAAGGTGCCGTTGGTGCACTCGGAGCTCCGAATCCAGGAATCGAGTAAGGGTCGGATTGAGCTCCTCCGGCTCCTCCTCCTTGTAAGAGATTCGCGAGAGAAGCTGGATTCGAGTATTCGGGTCCACCTGCGACTCCTCCTCCTCCTCCTCCGTATCCCGTCGAGTGTTCGGGAGATGCCGAGGCAGGGTAAGAATCCGAATCGTAGGAACCTTCACGAGTGTATGTTTCACCGATTCCGTTCCCGTATCCGCTCGTATCGTAGGCTCCTCCCTCTTCGACATCGATCCCGTACGACGAGTAATCTTCCCCTTCGTCCCCCATGGCAGCTTTCAATTTTCTCCTTCCTCCTGCCTTCTTCCCCTTCTTTCCTTTGACCGGTGCAGCTGCCGGGGCGAGATCTTCGACGAACGTTTGAGGGACGTAGCCTGGTGCCAAATTCGCTCCCGGTAACTCCTGAATCAACGCCTTGACGAGGTTGTTACTCAAACCGAAATAATCGGGACCCGAAACCGAATTCGAATGGTTACGTTCTCGAAGTTTGTTCGCAGCTTTGACAACTTGAGCCCAAGCTCCCGTCGGAGTCGAAGCGTGAATGACGACTCCGGGTTGATCGGAAGGATGAAGTTCGAAACGAGGTCCTCCTTGTCCTCCGTCGGCGATTCGGCAAGCGTATTCGGCATCGGCAGTCTTGTTGACCATCGAGGGGTAGCGACTGATCGGGTCAAGGAGAATTAGTTTTGGTTTATTGAAGAGGACAGAAGAAGAAACTCGCCGAACTGCTTCGTAACCGATGGGGAAGATGTAACGTTCCGTCGTAAATCCTTCCTGATTCGTAACGACTACAGCAGAGAGCGAGATATTGAGCTACATTCGGAGAGAGCGAGAGCGAGAGAGACGAGAGACTGACCTCCCAAGCTATTCAAAGTCATAATTCCAGCCGCGAGCGGTAACCTCGGAGTTCCATCTGCATTCCTCGGTACGTACGGAATCGATACGACTCCCGGAGTCAACACTGATCCTTTCGATCGTTTGTACTTCGTCGGTCGTTCCGGTCCTGTCGATTGTCTCGCTCCTTTCCTCCCTCCTCCTGCTCCAGAGATATTCGGTTTGTAATCTTCTCCTTCTGACATCGCTCCTCCTCCCCCTGGTGAAACGTCGGATCCGCCTCCATCTTCATCCATCTCGTACTCGACTCCGGGAGTTGCAGAAGCGGCGTTGTTTGATCCGACTGCAATTTCGTAAGGGTTGTGAGCGAGTTGTTGATGCTGTTGCATCTCTGCCGCCGCGTTCGCTTGAGCAGCCGCGAGCGCCTCAGCAGAGTTTCGTGCCATCATCGAACCCTCGGGAACTGCTCCGGCCGACGCGAAAGGGTTTGGGAGGTAACCGAGAGGAGGAGGTTGTTCTTGTTGGGGAACGTGAATCGAAGCTTGTGGAGCGACGGCGGAACGACCTTTTCCTCCTCCTCCTCCAGTCGAGCTCTGTCTTCGTCGTTTGTTGCCTCGAGCAGGTTGTTGAGGTTGATAGTCGGCAGAAACGGCTTCGAGGGGTTCTCCAGCGAGCGCTCGTTCGACCGTGAGCGCGATATTCGAACCTTCGAGACCTAGAGCGGCGACGGCAGGGAAACTCGCTCGTTGAAGACCTTGAGCAGCGAGTTTCGAATCGTAATCGTCCCTCAAACGTTGAGCTGCGATCGCGCTCTGAAGGTGTTGGGAACGTTGTCGAGGAGGGAAAGTTTTCGGCAATGGAGCTGGACCGAGAGGAGCGTTGTAATTCGAGTTTGTAAAGTCTGTCGAGGTGGTCAAAACGGGGAGAGGTCGAGGTCGATCTTCCGTCGAAGGTAAATCGGGAGGGTTCAGGAGGGGGAACGCGAGCTCTCGTTCGGTACGTAAGTCGGCTTGATGAGCAGTTTCGACGTCGGCAGAGGTGATTCCGGCGGCGATTTCGAGTTCGAGAACTCGATCGAGGAGGGAAGATTTCTCTTCTCGCAAGCGGTGAATGAGTTTCTGAGCTCGGTAGAGGGATAGAGATGCTTCATCTCGTGACTGCGGAACGGTAGGTGGTCAGCTTTCTTTCAGTCAAGAGCCAACAGGGAGAAAGAGACTGACTTCGATCGCTTCAAGGTATTTCCTCTTCAATTTCTTGTACTTTTCTGCTGAAACGCGTTTCTCTTCCTCCTGAACGACTCCAGTCGAGTACTGAGGCGCTACGGCAGCTTGAACTGGCGGTGGTCCGCTGTGAACGGGAATTCCTCCTCCTCCTCCTTGAGACCAGTGAGCTGAGGGCTGACTAGGTGCATGAATCGGTGCAGGTTGAACAGCTGGAACTGGCGCCGGAGGAGCGGTCGATCCTCCCAGCGTCAACTTCAATTTGAATCCCGTTCCAGTTGGTCCTCCCCCTCCTCCTCCAGAGGTTTGCTGATGAGCGGAAGCCACGGTGACAAGTTGTTGAAGGTTTGAGCGATTCTTCGGAGGTGTCTGAAGTGGTCCGGAGACGCGAGCTGCAGTCGTGAGGGAGTAGTCGGAGGGAAGGGATCGATTCGGGCGAGATGGTGAGAAGAGGAGATGTTGTCTCTCGCTTCGTTCTCCCTTGAGGTATCTCAGTGCATTCAATATATTCCCACAAAGATGTACAACTGTTTCGTTCCGTGTCTAGGCGCTCTCGTGAGGCGGAAGAGGGGTAGAGTGAGGTGAGAGACGAAATACCAGTTTCTTTCCATCCTTCTCACACGTCTTTGCTTGCTTTGATCCCTGCCAGCCCTCCTTCACATCTACAGCTCTGTCCACGAAGAAAGCGCGTCGAAAGAGGAGGAGAATGGGAGTGGAAACCTATTCATCATTCAACTTCGCTTCTTCGCCTCCTACCGTTCACTCGACTATCTGTGCACATCGCAGCGACCGTCTCTTCGATTCGTAGCGTTTCTAATACTGGCCGACATACGACTACGTTCCGTCGGGGTCGATCTCCGTCTCGTTTCCGCTCGATTCTCGTATGGCACCAGTTCTGAGCTTCCGAGGTTTGTCTGGTTCGTCCTGTCTGCATTCAGGATAGTCTGATCGAAATGGCTGTCCTCCTGCGTAGAGACGGCTCAGTTAGCGAAGGAATATCGTTCGTCATCTCGCTGCTTTCTTTCTCTCGACTCTATTTTCGCAAGCTAACTCCCCCGACCTCGCCGTCTCGATGGTCTCGCACAGTCGAAGTTGCTTTTCACCTGATCTTGTGCCTCCGTGCGGTCTATCCGGCAGGTAAGCTCTCGTCTTTCATCTCAGGGCGTCGTCTTTTCTGACAAAACTGCTTTGATCGCGAGGACTACAGACCTTTTCCGTCACGCGAAGAAATACGGTTCACCAGTATGGCAATCTCGCGCGCCGGAACTCACCGCTTTCATCGGTAGGATCATGGAATGTGTCGAAGAAGAGCTGTTAAAGGTCAGTTTCCTCCTTCGATTTGATTTCGTCTTTTTGCACCTAACTTACTTCCTTCCAAGGAGGATAGGGTACGGTTCAAAGAGTCGTACTGGTGATAAAGGAAGACGATATTACGCAAACACCGCTCGAACGATACGTCTTCGATTTCGAATGGTTAATCCCGTCTGAACAAATACCGAAAGACAACTCGGACTTCACGTAAGCTGGCGTGTCTTCCGTTTAGTGCCTTGGTACATCAGAGCTGATGATTCCCTCTCTCGTTAAACAGACCAGCGGCAGCAGGATTGGCGCGAGGAGACGTCGAAGATTTGTTTCGAGCTTGTTTGAGGAAACTGTTCGTTTCGACGGCATACCTCAAGAAGCTTCCGAATGGCACGTTCCTCCTCTATCCATCTCTTGAGTATCTGGTGGATGAGCTGATCCTGCTTCGCGAATAGATACCGAGTTTGCGACAGTCCTAGAAATGAGAAAAGGTGCTCCTCCTCCTCAATCGAAAGCGGCTCAAAGAGGTGTACGTCGTGACCTTTCTTTCAGTCTGCAACAAGCAAACTGAGGTCGTCCACTTCACGTACAGGATTACCCTTGCGAATGGATACCAGCCGAAACTCGACAGACTTCAGAAAGGAGAGAAAACGAAGAGAGCATGATTTCACCTGTTGCTGGAGTGAGACTCGGAATGCTCAGTGTATGTCTTCATTGCTTTCTGCTCGTCGATGCTCATACCGTTAACGGTAGTCGTGGGCCTAGATGGACGTTCGAGTCGAAGAAACGGGAGAGAAATTCAAACTTTCGACGGATGATTTTTCGAGTTCTGGGGAGCCCATGCCGCAGGTCGATAGGAAAGGGAAAGGTAGAGCTCTGTGACTTGTTTGTATCCCTGTACAATTCGATTCTTGTCCCTAATTCACGTCGCCTCGCGTGCGAATATCGAAGAGAGAGAGAGGATTGTGTCTTCACTCGCTTCCCTCTGCTAACCCTTGCTTCACTTCTTGGCTATCTATCAGTACTCTATCTATATATCGCTATGTCGTACGTCTACACTCAGCCGATCTCTCCCGCTCGCTAGCTGACAGACGATCTTTGTTGATCTCAGAAATCGACCAGTCGTCAAACGTCAATACGGTTCGCGCAAGTCTACCACCAGGTGAGCAGGTAGTACCCTGAGACCCTTCTACGCGCTCGTTGACCTCCACTCGCGCGTTGTCAGCACTCCATCGGCACCTTCTTCGAGTTCCTCGGTTCTCGCTTCTTCCTCTTCCCCGCTCAGGTCTTCGATCCTCTCGACCACGAACTTGGAATGGGAAGCAGCATTGAGGGAGAACAGTCGGGATAAGGGAAAGGGGAAAGAGAGGGAACGCAGGTCATCGACCCCTCCGACTTCCTCTCCAGCAATCTCAGACGGCACGAAGGACAGTGAAAGGACACTGAGAGCGAAAAAGCGCTCGCCGGAAAGGAAGAGTCAGAAGGAGGAACCAGAGAACCCAAAGAAAGGGGATTTGAGATCATTCTTCACTCGAGCTTCTCCACCTCGCAACAAGAAACGTCGTCTATCCCCTCCTCTCTCCTCAAACGACAACGAGGACAATGAAGGCGACGAATCAAGCTCGATGTCCCGCCAAACTTCCTCAACGAGTTCGACCTCGACTTCAACAATCGCTTCCTCTCTCTCTTCTTCCTCATCTCCTTCCTCCTCGAAACCTCTCAAACTGTCACAACTCTACCTCGACCCTTTCGATACACCCGGTCGATCGACCCTCTCCTGTCCTATTTGTTCCCTTTCGTACTCGAGAACCCCGGAAGATATCAATTTCCATGCGAAACATCACAAGAAAGTCGTTAGTGGGATCGATTGGACGACGCAAGCTGGGGATGGAGCGAAAGGTGTGACGGTGCTTGAGGACGGGGTCGAATGGGACGGGAGGGACCAGGGGAAGGTATTGATGATTGATTGGTCGATCGCTGAGAATGGGATCAAGCGAAGGGTCAGTCTCATAGGTTCTTTCTCCGTTCTTCTCCCACTGATGAGCTACAAATTGTCGTGAATAGCTGCATGAAGTGATGGAGACGATCGACACTGAACTTTCGTCGACCCCGTTGACGCCGGAACAACTCTCAGAATCGAAACTCTTCATCTTCGTCACTCCAAATCGCAAAGTCGTCGCCTGTGCCGTCGTACAACGCATTCAAGAAGCTTATCGAGTCGTCACGGGTCAAGGAGAGAAGGATCAAGATGGATTGATTCAATTCGGTCGCGAAGAAGAAGATTCCGGTGCGATTTTTTGCTCGTAAGTCGACTTTTCTCTGAGCCCTACCAGGTAACCTCGCTCACGTCGAAATCTGGCTTACAGCTCTGAGCCCTTACCGACCCTTCTCGGAGTTCATCGAATCTGGACCTCGACTTCTTCCCGTCGACACGGACTCGCTTCTCGACTGTTGGATCACATGGCTCGTCGATATCTCTACGCATGTCCTATCAAACAGGAGAGGAGGAAAGAAGATGTTGCGTTCAGTCAACCGACGGGGAAAGGGAAAGATTTGGCAACGAGGTGGACCGGGACTGAGGCGTTCAAGGTTTTCGTCGAATGATCAAGTTAGGAGGAAGAGTAGAAGGACGTTGATGTTGCCAACGAGCTCGCGGCTCGTGGGGAGAGTTGGACTGATGCGAATCTACTTATCCAGCCTTTATTGCCCTGTCGACTCCCTTTCTGCTTTCTTTCGCTCACAGCTGCTCTTCTACGTCTCGTTCCCATCATCGCGATGCCTCGACGATCTCGCGTCTGTCATCGCTATGATGAGGATGTGGAGATGAAGAGCTGCCTTCACGAAGGAAGCTCGCAAAGCTTGTTTGCGAAGCGAGATTCTGGAACTTTCGCCAATTTTTTTTGCTTCCGCCAGGAGACGCGTCCTCGATCGCTTCTGAACAATGTAGTATTTGCACAAGCGTACAGCGAGGGAAAAGCGATTAGCTCGAAAGATGATGAAACCGATGAGCGCGTTCCGGCTCCTTCACTTCCTTCCCGCTACCCTTTCGACTCAAGATGGCGTTGCTAGTCGACAAGTACCGACCCAAGACTCTCTCCGATCTCGACTACCACCCTGAACTCTCTGGTCGATTACGCGCTCTCGTGCGTTTCCATCTCTCATCTATCATCTCTCCTCTCTCGTCACTCTACGCACGGAGCTGACTGGGTAGGGGTGCGTAGGCAAGTGGAGATTTCCCGCATACGTTGTTCTATGGACCTTCAGGAGCAGGGAAGAAGACTCGAATCATGGCGACTTTGAGGGAATTGTTTGGTCCAGGAGTTGAAAAGGTTCGTTCCTCTCGCTACGTACACTCTTCAGACAACGAGGAATGTATGTTCAGCGAGTAGAATGGCGCGTTTTAGTTGAGGATTGAACAGAGGACTTTCAAAACGACTTCGAATCGAAAGATTGATATCAATGTCGTTCAATCGAATTACCATATCGAGATTACTCCTTCGTAAGTACACTCATGACTCGAGCTGAGGGAAGAGTCGAGGGAAGAGGCAAAACTGACGTGAGAATTGGTGGAATTGGAACAGAGATGCGGGAAATTACGATCGTCAAGTTGTTCAAGAGCTATTAAAGGACATTGCTCAGACTCAACAAGTAGACTTGAACGCAAAGAAGAGGTTCAAGGGTGAGCTGACCATCTTCGTTCCCTCCCTTGACGAAATTTCGCATTGACCCAGTTTTCATTTCGCTCTTCCGCTCAGTCGTGATCATCAATGAAGCGGACGGACTTTCTCGAGATGCACAATCAGCATTGAGGAGGACGATGGAGAAGTTCACGGCAAACTTGCGAGTAATCTTGTGTGCGAATTCGACGGCGAAAATCATCGGTCCGATTCGTTCGAGGTGTTTATTGCTACGAGTTGGCGCTCCCTCCGAAGATCAAGTACGGAACCATTCCTCTCTCTTATTCGTCTCTCTGCGCTGAGTCGAGACTTTGCGCCTGAATAGATCGACGATGTTCTCCAAAAAACGGCCAAAAAAGACAACATCCCCCTTCCGGACCACGTCTCTCGACTCCTCTCCCTCATCTCACTCGGTAACCTTCGACGTGCTCTCCTCTCCCTCGAAGCACTCTACACTCAAGACCCTTCCTACAAAACGATTCTCCCTTCCCATTCTCTCCTCACGACAGGAGTTCAATCCCCAAAAGACTTGGACGTCGTCCCTCGACCCGATTGGGAGAAGTACGCGGCGAAAGCGGCCGAGAGGTTGTTGAGTGAACAAACTCCGGCGAGGTTATTGGAGATTAGGGGAATGTTGTACGAATTGTTGGTTCATTGCATTCCGGCTCCTTTGGTACTATCTGTGCGGTTTATCTTTCCCTCTCATCATCTCGACGGAAGCTGATGATAGACGGATGTCCGTGCAGAGTATCACGAGAAGGTTATTGGATCGAGTAGATGAAGAAATCAAAGCGGATGTTGCGTATTGGGCCGCGTTCTATGATCATAGGTTACGACAAGGGAACAAACCGATCTTCCATCTAGAAGGTCAGTTTTTAATTCCTTGAGTTCTGAATCCTTGAGAATCTTCTGGAAACTGACAAAACTCCTTCTGAGGAATCAGCTTTCGTTGCGAAAATCATGATGATTCACAAACGTGAGTCCTTCTTCTCCCCTTATATCTACCTCTACTTTCTGTGTGTGTCTGACTGACTCGATCCCGATCCATTCGATGCTACAGAACAACTCCTCGGTTTCCTCGGTTGATCTCCGCTTCGCTTTCCTTTCGCCCTCGTTCGATGCACGTTTTAGTTCTCGTCTCGTGCGTTCCCTTGTTCTGTCTCGATTCGCGTTCCTCGTCTGTGCTGTTCCCGTTTGTTTGACGTTTGTAAGAAAACCGCAAGGAGCTCTCTTTCCGAAAAATGAAAATTGGTTTTGCTTCTCTCTTTCTTGTCCATTGACTTCGGTCAGGTAGAGATGGAGGTCGTGAGTTGGAACAGTCAGAGCTCGCTCGTTCGACGGGACTGTCAAGGACAGAAAAAGATGGTATCAAGTTTACAACAGTCGCAGAAAACTACTCGTGAGATTTATCGAGAAACAATATGCAGAGTAGGTACAAAAGGGAAAGTAACGCAAGGGAAGAGGTTCGTATGATGAGGGATCCGAGAGAAAACAGAGGCGGAGTTGGATGGTAAAGAGAAACAAGAAGCGAACAAAAGTAAAAAGTGTCTATTTCTAGCTGCCGTCTCGCCATCGACGACTCAACGACCTCGTATCGTAGCCTCAATACCTTCTCTGTTGTCCCGGAGGTCCATAACTCAACTGATGTTCATACTCCGTCGAATCGACCTGAGGCGGCCTAAACCCTCGTCCTCCTCCCTCATTTCCATAATACCCCTGTTGTAACTGCTGTGGATGCGTATACTCATACCTCTCATCGTCCCTATACCCACTCACATAACTATCCCCTCCAACCTTCTCCCCTTCTCCTTTGTATCCATACTCATCCAAGTACTCTCTCGACTCCATGTATTCCCCCCCTGCCCCGTTCGAACTCAACTCGTTTCGTAGGCCGGAGGATTTACTCAATCCACTACCGTGCTGCGCGTGAGGAGGAGGTAAACCTTCGAAGGAGGAAGAGTTGCGTTGTGCGTATCCGTCCCAGAGTCCGGATTGTCGGATCTCTTCGGCCGCGGTCGAGTAGACGGAATTGTATCGAGCACTAGTAGAGGAAACGAGCGAGGGAGATTAGTGGGATGAAAAGAAGGAAGGGTGAGGAAGAGAGGGAGGAGAGGGAGGAGAGGGAGAGAAAAACGTACTGATCGAGTTTTTGTTCGGATGAGTAGATGGAGGAATACATTAGGAAGTAAAGCTACAACGTTAAACCCCTTGCTCAGTTTTCCGTTCTGTGCTCGCTTCGAGCGAACGAGAGAGAGGTAGGTAGGAAGGAGGGAGAGACTCACTTCGCATAACCCAACAATGACGAACAATAATCCCATGATCCCTACCTGTACCCAAGTCCAAACGTTACAGATCCCTTCCCCCGTGTTTCCTGTCGCGTCGGTAGAGAATAGGCGTTGACAAGTATCGATCGCGGTATTATGTTTGACGGCGGAAATGATGATGATCGCTAATGAGAGTAGGAGAGCGAGTAAGATGAGGGCGGTATTGATTCGAGAGCTATTCAATCCCAGCTTGCGCGTCAGTAGCACGCTTCTGGAAGAGGAGAAGATGAAAAATTGGAAGAGACGACTGACTAAGTTTTAAACAATTTCACTCGATCTCGATAGACTCCAAAGAATCCAACGAGTTGCCAACCCGTAATGACGAAGTTCAACACTCCCAAGACGTAGGAGATGATGTTTGGAGTCGTTACGGTGATGATCGAAGGGGAAGCGAAACAGAGAACTCCGGTAACGAGGGAAATGATGAGGAATTGAGCGAGGATACAGTAGATGCCGGAATTATCTACGAAGTTCCGGAGGGAGTCTCAGTAAGGGCAGGGAGTGCGGGAGATGGGAAAGAGGAGAGGGAACTGGAGGAGATGGGAGAAGGGAGAGAAACTGACAGAGTGGAACGGCACAACAGACGTAGGTACGTGACCATAGACCCATCTTGCAAACACTACCTATCGGCTTGCTCGATCAGTCGCGCGGTGGTGAGGTCGAATGAGAGTTGTTTGCGCGCAGTATCGAAACGGTCGAGTTGAGGAGGCGGAGGACGCTCTTATCGCTTGTGAGTCAGACTGAGTGTGCTGGTATCGTGATAGGAGTGTAGCTTGAGCGCTTGGTGAGGGGAGAAAGGAAGAAAGGAACTTGACCTCGTTCTTCATCAAACTCTTCACTCCTTCATCGCCACTACTGCTCGATCGACCATTCGTATACGGCCATGAGTTGGCTAGGTACTATATTCGGTGCTACCCCGCTACCCTCGACTCCTCAGCCTCCTCTCGACGAGCCCGTTCCTTCTTCTTCTCTCTCAGCTCCTTCCCCTCCTCAACCTCCTCGAGACAAGACAATCCGAGTCGGAGTACTCCTCGATGGCGACGCCGACTATTTTACTCAAGCCTACACCTCGAAAGGCTATCGAGGAGGACGATCTGCCGCTCTCGACCTTCGAAACAAAGTCTACCATTACATCCTCTCGAGAACCGCGAGCAAAGCAGAAACGACGAAGACGGTCGAGATTATAGCGTTCTCGTTCTTGAATTTGAATGGGTTGTCGAGTTTCTTGGGCCCGGGAGTAGAGATGAGAGCGTTTGCCCAAGGTTTCAATAGTTCTCCTTATGCGTTCTCGATGAGTGATGTAGGGAATGGACCTCAGGCGGCTGATGAGGCAATCAAGAGTAAGCTCACTCTGTGCTCTCCCATCTTTCGGAGCTCTGCTGACAACGATCGACCGACGTGAATAGGTCATTTACCTTTCCTCCTCTCGACCTGTACTCACGTTCTTCTCGGAGGTACCCACGACGGAGGCTACTCTCAAACTCTCCTGCGACTCGACCCATCCACTCTCAGGGAGAAAGTATTACTGCTCAGAACGACGAGTTTCTGCGCCGAACGAATCCTCGAACTGGGTTTAGAAGAAGTTCGATTTGAAGGTTTATTCGAGGGAAGAGATCCTACCGCTCGTTCTTATCCATCATCGAACGGGTTCATCAATCAATCACCGAAGAAACAATACCAACAACAACAACAACCGGGAATTTCCTCCAATAAACCATTCACTTCTCTCCCTCCGTTCCAAAACCTCGTTGATCGACTCGCTCCCACTTCGACTCCCGTCATCGCGCCTCCTTCTCCCTCTCTTTCCGTCTCTTCAACGACGTCTACTCCTTCCATTTCCGTAGGGCCCATCCTAACCGCCTCGACGACTCCTCCAACTTCCCTCTCGTCAATTCCCGTCGATTTCACTCCCCTCCTCCAAACCCTGAACCACTACCTCCACTCGCGTAACCAACCCCAACCTCGTTGTGCCGATATCGGACAGAACCTTCGCTTGAGACACCCGCAGGCGTTGAAAGTGAAGTTGGAGAGGGATGGACCGTTGAAGGAGATTGGGTTCGGGGAGTATGCGAAAGAGGCACAGAGGAGGGGGTTGGTTAGATTAGGAAGAGGCGAGAAGATTGGGAGTGAATGGATTGAATTGGTTAGAGATGCGGGAGCGGCGGCGAAAGAGAAGGATAACAACCAAGCACTTTCGACTGTTCCCTCGACCGCTTCAAGCCCGAACTCGAATGAGACGAACTTCATTCCACTCCTTCAATTACTCGTTCAATTCGCCACTGAGCACACTCCCCGAGTCGATCGACCTCTCCGAGCGATCGTAGGGGAGAAACTCGCTCGTCTGCCAAACCCTCCGTTCCCGCCTCAACCGGGTCATTTCAGATTCTACTACGACAAGGCGTGTCGAGAAGGGTTAGTTAGAGTTGGGAGAGGAGATGTTGCGGGAGCTGAATGGATTGAATTGGCGATTGGTCTCGAGGAGGCAAAGAGGATGATTGCGAATGTGAGTTCTGACTGTATTTCGCAGCTGTATCTGCGTAATTCATCCACTCACGATATCTCAATTCGACAGAGCCGCATCGCATCATCATCATCATCGGAACCTTCTACTTCCGCTCCCACTCCCGCTCAACCAATCTCGACCCCGACCCCGCCAACTCCTCAAGGCGATATCTCCCTCTACCTCCCGCTCCTCGAGGTCCTCCTCGCACATCTCCCCTCTACTCCTCAACCCGAATGGACCCCGATAGCCGGATTCGTAGCTTCCTATTCCCCTCGTCCCTATTCACACGAACCCGGTTCGTTCAAACGCTACGTCGAAGGCGCGAAGGCAGCAGGGTTGATCGAAACGGGGAGAGTGAACGGGAAGGAGTTCAATTTCTGGATGAGATTGAAGGGAACGAAAGAGGAAGTTGAGGGGCTGATCGAGAGGGAGAAGAAGGAAGGTAGAGTGAGGTTCAGAGCGTCGAGAGGGACAAAGGCGATGCTACCGAACCTCGTCGGAGGAGGAGGAGGAACGACGACGACTCAACCGACGCCTCAAGCCGTATCAACCACGCCAGGAGGAGCGACGAAACCGAAAGTGGATATCAAATTTTATCCATTGATCAAAGCTCTTCAAGGGATGTTACCCGAATCGATTCAGGAAGGGATCGAATGGACAAAGATCTCAGAGAGAACGACTACGAGACCTTCGGAGTACCGAGAACCGGGTGGGTTCAAGAGATATTTGCTGGCGGCGCAGAAGGATGGATTGGTTGAGACGGGAAGTTTCGAGGGTCAGAGGTTTACTCATTGGGTAAAGTTAAAGGTGATTCTGTTCAGATTCAGTCTGCGGGAGCCGAGACTGATGCAGAGCGTATTCACAGCCGAGTTTGATCGATTTCAAAACGGAAACGGCTTTAGCTCAGGCCACCTCAACTCCTCCCGCCTCTTCTTCCACTATCACGTCCACAACCCCGACACCAGCGGTGGAGAAGACCATTCCCGTCCCTACTCGATTCCTTCCCCTCGTTCGAGCGATCCACGAACACCGCTTTGACCGTCCATTCTGTTCGCAAATCGCATTCATATTAACGACAAAAACTCACCCGAGACCTTTCCAACCGGAAGTTGGTTGGGGCGGGTACTTGAACGATGCGGTACAGAATGGGATCGCCGAATGTGGGAAGACGGGGACTCAGGGTCAGGAATGGGTAAAAATTAGAGTGAGTTTCTCTTTTCGCTCAGTTTTCGCTACTGTCCACTGACGCACTAGAGTTGTCACAGGATGGAGTTGACTACCCGCCCAGCTCTCCTGCTCCCGCTGCATCATCGACAACGAATAGCCCTCCGGCTCTTGTCGTTCCTTCTCCCTCGACTGACCCACGAACGAATCGACCCACTCCCTCGCTCTCAACAACGCCCACCGTCACTCCTCCTCCTCCCAACTCCTCGTCATCCTCGTCCGGCGCCACGATCCCACCAGCGCTCCTCCAGCACTGGAACTCTCTCTACGATTCCCACTCCTACTCTCCCCTAATCCTCACGATGAATTTCATCGAATCCTCTACCGCTTCCTCCTCCGACGATATCCCTTACGATACGATCAAGGAATATCTGGATTTACTCCCAGGCGGGTTCACGGGCGCTTGGAGGAGGAGTTTCGAAGAAGACGAGAAGGCGAGTTTGAGGCTTTACTTGATCGGCGCTCAAGCGGATGGGGTCATCATTCAGCATCAGTGGGAGACTGAGGAGGTGAAAGGAACGGCGAGGTTGAAGCCGGAGTACAAAGGGTGGAAAGGGAGGTGAAGGGGAACCGCTGCGAAAAGCGAGATGGAAGTCTCGTTCGCTTGCGACGAAGAAGAGGGTACTCGAGTATGATCATCAGAAGGCGACACTGGATGTCGCAACGTAAAAGGATATCGCGGAGAGGAGGGGAAGAAAGGAGAGGATGTAAGACTGAGTGTATCGAGAAAAGTTATGAAGTCGAGAGCACTGGGAACGTCGTGCTACGCTCTGCTTGACTTCTTAATCTGCTCTGGCTTCAACTCTTCGCTCTGACCGCTCACTTTTCCCCCCTCCATCGATCGCTTCATCCTCTCCCATCCCTCGACGAGTCTCTCTTCGAGCTCTCTTCCAATCGAGGTCTCCTCAAGTTCAACCTCAAGCACAATCAAGAACAAGATGGGAGAGGCACGAACACAATCTCCGTCTGCTTCATTCTCCGAAGCAGACTAAGACGAAGCGAAGATCAGCATCATGAAACGAGTTTTTCTCGTTTCCCCCTCTCTTCAGGGCTCATCTCGTTCAAGTTTCAGACGAGTATGTGGCAGTAATAAGAGGGGTACATCTCTCTCAACCTTTCAGAGTTCTTCGCTGCTCGTGCGAGTTTGCGTTTCTGATTGGAGGACTTCAGATCACTCCGCGGTTGACTGCGAACGCTCAGGCCTCTCTTCCAGTCGGTTACTCGAGCGGCTCTCTTCCTCTCTTTGCTCCCTTTGCTCACATCTGCCATCTTCCCTTCTCTCTCCCGTTCGGAAGAAAAGGAAACGAGGGGAAAGGTGAGTCTCTCACTCTGTCCTCTCGTGCCCCTTAGTCAAATGGTGACGCCTCTCCCCTTCGCCTCGACCATCTCCTAGATCTCATTCGAGCACGACAGCACGACAGCACGACCGCTTGATGACCAAGATGGCAATTCGACGATGTAAGTTCAGATCTGGACCTCCTCGAATCGTCGTTGTTCAATTGCTGAAGCGCCCTTTCTCCAGCACCTTCCGTCCTCTTCCTCGCCCTATCGCTCGCCTCGCCCGCTTTCCGCCCCTTTACGAAGCTCGTTCGGCCAATCTCGATGAATCAGAGCCGACGTAGCGGAGACCTCAGACCTCGGGTCGCGATCCTTTGGAGTCTTCGGCGTCGTGAGGTTGAACGCAGCAATGCGTAGTAGGTTGGTGAGCGGGGCTCGAACTGGTGAGGCCTGTTGCGAGAATGGCGTCTATTATTCTTGCTTTTCACTCCCGGTTTCGCACCTCGCTTATCATTTCAACTTCGCCTTTCGACGTCCCACCTCGCGGCTTTGCAGCCTCCCAATCAACCGTACCCGCGGTATTCTCTCATCGACTCGTCGGCCTCGATTCTTCGAGATCAAAAGGCAAAGGATCGTCAAAATCGATCCGTCGTTGTGAGCAAGCGAATCTCGTTTCTCTTCGCTTGAACCGTCATTGACCTCCATCTCAGGCTCCACTTGATCAGCCCTTCATCATGTTCATCCTCTTCTCTTCGCCAGCTCTCAGCTTCCTCGGGCCGATGAGAGCCCGCTTCGGAGCCAAGTAACGATTGAATTTCCGACGATCACCAAATCAGGAGCCGAGTCCAAAGGGTTAGGGAGTAGGCGAACGGTGTGAACCTGGTGGTAGATTCACGATCGACGGATTTCGAGGATAAGAGAGCTTCACGGCTCAATATCGTGCACGATTTCCGTTGATCGAGACCTGCCGACTACGTAGTTCACATCTTCCTCACTCACCTATCACATTCGACGCCACTTCTGCGTTGGTGATCTTTGGAACTTTTGTCGTTGTAAAGTTTCGAGGTGACTCCCTTCCTTTGCGAAACTTGAAATCTGAGACTTCTCTTTTGTCGAACCTCATCCTCTTACCGTCATCCGCATCACTCTGGCAGCGTTGAGGCAGTCGGGGCTCTGTTGTGAGACCGTCATCGTCGTCGCTATTGTGAGTTCAGCGGTTCTCTCGCAATTGAGCGCTCGGAAGTTTTGCGATTTCAGCCACTCTGCCACGGGGATTCGCTTAGCAGTTTGCAAGGTCGCTTCGTCCTGCTTCTTCGACTTACTCCTGTGATCCGAAGCACCTGGAGAGCGACTGACCTTTTCGAGGACGAGGATTCGAGGACTTGCGAAGAGAACTTTCAAGCTCTGCCTTTCCTCCTCCCTTCCTCGGTCACTCGGTTATATCTCGCCCAACCAGCCAGCAAAGTCACTCCCACGACTCAAGTACAAGTCTCGTTGGCCTCGAAAGCTCAGTTCCGACGTCTCCACTAAGCAAAACTCGCCGCGAAACTGCCTCGATTCATGACATCCAACTATCCTCGCTCGGGACGACTGCATGATCCAAGAGCTATTTGTGCAGCTGTTTCACTTTTCAAAGAGCTGAACGCCGCGTCGTAGTGAGTCCTCTTCCTTTCACCCTTTCCCTTCATCTCCGATTCCCTCTCCTTCTTTCCTCGCAACTCGGAGGGACAACTTGACTAGCAGGGTTGATTAAGAGAATGCTAATACTCACTACCGTGTGACTGTAGGCTGTCCCCAAAGACTTTCCCTAGGACCTTGACTAGTGTCCTCACTTCTCCCTCTCCTTGCCGTCTCTATCCTGTTCCGTAAACCGACCATACGCTTAATGCCCCTCTCAAGCTACCGACTATCGGTTTCGTGAGATTGGCCGGGAACGCCTTCGATCGCTTCTCCCCTCGTTTTTACGAAATCACAAACTCCTCTCACCTCTTCTGCTCCCCTTCCCTTGCTATCGGCCGGTCGATGCCAAGCCCCAACTAGTTACTGATCAGCTCAACTCACTTCTCTGTCGACATCGGAGGTTTCCGCGGATGACCGGACAACGCTCAGGCTCCTTTTCAATCTTCGACTCGAGCCTCTTCCCTTTCTTTCTTCCTTTCTTGTCACTTCCCTCCAGCGCCTCTTTCTTCACTCCCGACTCTTTGCATATGTCCAGCGCCATGATCGTGAGTGGTGCATAGCTTCAGACACGTCCTGCCTACCGGAGTCTGAACCTTTTCTTCACGGCTCGCAGCTTGCCCCCGCTTCACTCGAAAGACCACCCCTAGCAAATTCCGAAACGCTATCGTGTAAGCCGACTTTCCTGCACTCTACCTTCTGACAGACAAAGGCTGACCGTCGTTCTTCGTTGTTCTCACGGACCTACTGCGGCAGGTTACCCCTCCTGCACTGGAGTCAACACCGTCAGCTTCTTTTGCACTTCGACCTCGAGAAGGATCAGCTGGACAGCTGAGAAGTCCGGAGACTCGACCAAGGGACGAACCGAGTACGTTTGAGCTGATGGCGGAGAATTCGGACGGGACATTGGCGGATCAAGACGACGGCGACGGATCAGCTCAATAGACTGCTCTATCGCGTCTCTAGCGAATGTTCTCGTTTGCCGA